>NC_064856.1:79191441-79428438 GCF_024139225.1 Suncus etruscus | reverse complement strand
TTGCTGTTAAAGGGGTTGGCTGGTCAATGGGTGGGAAACTTGGGGTGTTGACAGTTGTGGTGAGATAGATGATAGAACATTGTACACCTGAAACTCAACTATGTCAATAATGCTGCCTTAATATCTATAAAATTAATATAAAATTTAAATTTNGGGCACACTAAAGATAACCTGCCACCCTGAATCCTGAATTGGAGTTTGTACCACAAGGGGCAGAGGGAAGTTGTCAGCCCTTCCTGAGGGGGCAGGAACTACACTGAGTCCTAGGTAGGGGTGGAGCCGAGGAAGCCCCTCATCCATTGTGGCCAGGAGTGGAATTGCAGTGGATGCTAGGTAGAGGGAGAGGGTAATTGAGGCTGCACTTGCACTGGAAGAAGTGAGAGGGGCCAAATCTGACTGACCTCACCCAACTCAATAGCGAGCTGAAATCTGAAGAAACTGCACTCCAAGCCTAACCAATAAATGAAAAGAAATATGGGTATAGTAAGGAAGATTTCAACACCTGTGGACCTGGAGAGAATTTCTAACAAATTCCCAAGCACACAAAAATGCACAAACCCAACAGAGGAAGGATTAAAAGAAGCCACGAGAAAGGAAATGCAAGCCATGGTGAAAGAAATGAGAGAGTCACTAGCCAGAGAGTACAACAAATCCATGGAGGAAGAAATAAACCAACTTAAAGAAAACATTCTACAAGGCATGAGAGAAATCATACAAAGAGAATTGAAGGAAATAAAAGACAAGGTAGAAAGCCACACAAGCAATATCACACAGTTGGAGAAGAACATAGAAGAACTCGAAGAAAAACTGCAAGCAGAAAACAACCAAGAAGCCAACAAGGAAATAAAAGGCAAGGTACTGGAAGAAAAAGTCCAATATTTACTGAACAAAGACAAAAGAAATGATCCAAGAATTGTGGGTATACCAGAACGAGAGGAAATAGACAAAGGGGAAGAACAAGTAGTCAGGGATGTAATAGCAGAAAACTTTCCCACCCTCTGGAAAGAAGCTTCAGTGCAAATCCAGGAAGTGAAGAGAGTTCCTAATAAAATAGATCCTAATAAACGAACACCAAGACATATAATAATTCAAATGGCCAAAAACAATGAAAAAGATGAACTCCTTAAAGCAATAGGGAAGAAAAAAAACCTCAAGTAAAAAGGAAGGGACATAAGAATCAAACCAGATCTCCCATTTGAAATATCCAAGCAAAAAGACAGTGGAATGACATATTTAATTGCCTGAATGAAAGAAATTTCCAACCTAGGGTCAAATATCCAGCAAAACTCTTATTTATGTGGGAGGGTAGACTAAAAACATTCTCAAACAAAAACGAACTTACATTATTTGCGCAAAGCCAATCCTAAACAACCTACTCAGAGATGAAAGCGATCAGAGACAAAGATGGTCACTACTTACTGATCAGGGGAACACTAGATCAAGAAGTACTAACCCTGGTCAATATTTATGTACCTAATGTAGAGCCAGCAAAACATGTGAGGCAACTGCTCGCAAACCTTGAGAAACTTATGAAGGTAAACGTGATAATAGTGGGAGATCTCAATACCTCACTATCACCACTGGATAGATCCACCAAACAGAAAAACAGCAAAGAAATAAGAGCCCTAAATGAAAAATTAGAAGATCTAGGGCTAAAAGACTTATATAGGACCCTCCATTCTCAGAAAACAGAATGCACATTCTTCTCAAGCCCACATGGAACATTCTCCAGAATAGACCATATCTTAGGATACAAATCTAACCTATATAAGACAACAAATGTAAGGATCATTAGAAGCACCCTATCAGATCACTATGCAACAGAGGTCAAAATTGACTGCAAGAAGAAGCAATGGAGAAAAACTAATACCTGGAGACTAAACAACATGCTGCTCAACAACAGCTGGATCAAAGATCATCTCAAGGAAGAAATAAAAATATTCCTTGAGACAAACGATAATGAAGAGATAACTTGTCAAAATTTGTGGGACACAGCAAAAACAGCAATTAGAGGGAAACTCATAGCAATACAGGTCTATGTCAAAAAAGAGGAAAATGACAAATCAACAGCTTAAAGGATCATCTCAAGGTATTGGAACAACAGCAGCAAAGAAATCCAACAACAACCAGAAGGCAAGAAATAATAAAAACCAGAGCAGAAATAAACAACATAGAAACTAAGAAAACAATACAAAAAATCAATGAGACCAGGAGTTGGTTTTTTGAAAAAATAAACATGATAGACAAACCACTGGAAAAACTCACCAAAAATAAGAGGGAAAACACCCAACTCAATAGGATCACAAATGAAAGGTGAGAGATTAGAACAGAACCCTAAGAAATACAACATATCATGAGATCACATTATGAACAACTATACTCAGACTAGAGAACCCAGTAGAAATCTACAGATTCCTGGAAAAATACCAGCTTCCAAGACTGAAAAAGGAAGACCTGGAAAGCCTAAACAGACCAATCACTCCAGAGAAAATTGAAGATGTAATTAAGAAACTCCCTAAGAACAGAAGTCCAGACCCAGATGGATTTACAGGTGAATACTATCAAAAATTTCTGAAAGACTTAATACCACTTTTCCATAGACTCTTCCAAACCATGGAATAAACAGGAATCCTCCCCAGTTCCTTTTGTGAGGCTAATATCACATTCATTCCCAAAGATGGCAAAGACATCACCAAAAAAGAAAACTACAGACCAATCTCACTAATGAACATAGATGCAAAATACTCAACAAAATCTTAGCAAACCAAATCCAGCACTTCATCAAAAAGATCATACACCATGACCAAGTGGGTTTTATCCCAAGAATGCAAGGTTGGTTCAACATAGGCAAGTCAATCAACATCATACATCACATCAACAACAAGGAAGACAAAAAACACATGATCATATCAATTGATGCAGAGAAGGCATTTGACAAAATCCAACACCCTTTCAGGTTGAAGACACTCAGCAAAATAGGCTTAAAAGGAATCTTCCTCAAAATAGTTACAACTATCTATAGAAAGCCCACAGCCAACATTATCCTTAATGGTGAAAAACTAGAAACATTTCCACTAAGGTCAGGAACTAGGCAAGGCTGTCCACTCTCTCCACTCTTATTCAATATAACATTAGAAGTCCTAGCAATAGCAATCTGACAAGAGAAGGGAATCAAAGGAATCCAAATTCAGAAAGAGGAACTCAAACTTTCTCTATTTGCAGACGATATGATGATATACATCAAAAATCCTAAAGAGTCCACAGTAAAACTCCTAAAAACAATTAACCAATACAGCAAAGTGGCTGGATACAAAGTTAATACACAAAATACAAATAACGAAGTTGAGGAGAGACTGATTAAAAATACAATTCAAATTAAAATGGTACAAAAAAATATCAGGTACCTAGGAATCAAACTTACAAGGGAGGTGAAGGACCTATTCCAGGGAAACTTCAAAACACTTCAGAAAGAAATTGAAGAGGATCTAAAGAAATGGAAGAACATCCCATGCTCATGGGTAGGTAGAATTAACATAGTCAAAATGACTATCCTACCCAAACTACTATACAAATTTAATGCAATCTCTATCCAAATTCACATATTATTCCTTAAAGAATTAGAGCAATCAATCACAAAATTCATCTGGAACCACAAAATACCTAGGATAGCCAAACACATACTGAAAAACAAGAAGCTGGGTGGCATCACTTTACCTAACCTAAAACTATACTATAAAGCCATAGTGATCAAAACAGCATGGTAAAGGTACAAAGACAGGACCTCAGACCAGTGGGTCAGAACAGAATTCCCAGACATAAACCCCCAAATATACAGCCAACTAATATTCGACAAAGAAATCTCTTCAACAAATGGTATTGGTACAACTGGAAAACCACATGTAAGAAATTGAAAATTGACCATACCTCACTCCTTATACAAAAGTCAACTCAAAATGGATCAAAGACTTTGAAATCAGACCCAAATTGATAAAGTTTATTAAGAATAAAATAGGCAGAACACTCGAAGACCTATATATCAAAAAGGTCTTCGAAATGGAGCACCAATGGCAAAAACTTTAGCATCAAACATTAACAAATGGGACTACATCAAACTAAAAAGCTTCTGCATGGCAAAATAAACCGTACTTAACACAAGAAGACAGTTAACTGAATGGAAAAAATCTTTGCACTCAACACGTCAGGTAAAGGGCTAATATCTAGAATATACAAAGCTCTCAGAAAGATGAGCCCCCCAAAACAAAATAAAGCCATAAAAATGGGGAGATGAAATGAATGACCACTTATCTGAGGAAGACAGAAGGATGGCCAACAAACACATGAGAACATGCTCACCCTCACTCATCATCAGGAAAATCCAAATCAAGACAACAGTGAGGTACCACCTCACACCAGTGAGGATGGCTTACATCAAAAATAATGGGAACAATCTCTGTTGGCAGGGATGCGGTATGATAGGCACTCTTTTCCACTGCTGGTGGGAATGCCCCCAAGTCCAACACCTATGGAGAACAGTCTGGAGAGTGCTCAAAGAACTCAGAATTGAGTTGCCATTTGACCCAGCAATTACTCTTTTAGGTATCTACCCCCAAGTTGGAAGGACATTCACCCCAAAGTATGTGTGCACCCCACTATTTATCTCAGCACTCAGTATAATAGCCAGCTCTTGGAACCAACCTCTATGTCCAACAACAGATGAATGTATCTTTAAGATGTGGTATCTATACACAATGGAATACTACATGGCAGTCAGAAATGATACAATCACAGACTTTGCAGCAAGTTGGATGGACCTAGAACATTATGTTAAACGAAGTAAGCCAGAAGATGAAAGATAAACACAGAATGATAGCACTATTCTGAAACACCTAGAACATACACCTTATATACAACTAATACTCAACAATCAAATAAAGGTTTAACAGGGTAGAAACTCCAAACACTGTAACAGGCAACATATACCAGGAAGCAGTGCCCAAAACACATGAAAGAGGAACCACACAAACTCTTGACTACACATTATACCACAAAGAAACCAGCAACAGCAGAACCAGGAGCACATAGAGAACAGGTATGTAATCAGCCTTCTACTACAAAGGCCCACAATAATCCCTTAGGGATCTTATACAGGATTATAGGTAAAGAATACCATAGGAAATTACTGACCTCAATGGAAGCATCCCATAACAATATGTTTTTTCCCTTTTTAAAATTTTTTTATTTAAACAGCTTTATTACATACATGATTGTGTTTGGGTTTCAGTCATGTAAAAATACCACCATCACCAGTGCAACATTCCCATCACCAATGTCCAAAATATATTTTAATGCCTTAATCTTACTATATCTAAAATAACCTCTCAGCTTTTCTGTCCACAGGCGTTCTTGGATACAAAGGGTGGACAAACTAAGAGGGCATCTCAGGGCTCAGGCACACGAGATACCATACCCAGCTTGCATACAAGAATATCCCGATAAAACTCTTTAACACACCCTTTATCTCTAGGTTATACCTTCTTTTAAGACTTGAAGCACGTGACCAGTCAGACCACTGAAGCCACAACTGTGACCTTCAGACTTATACTACAGGCTCTACTCATCAAACACATCCAAGCAAACTAGCATTTCCTTGCTCTTTTCTCCTATCTTCTCACTACTTTCTTCTTCTTCTTCTTCTTCTTCTTCTTCTTCTTATTATTATTATTATTATTATTATTATTATTTTATCTTTTATTTTATCTTTTCTTCTCTCCTGCCCCTTTCATATACTTCCCCCTTTCCCTCCTCTGGAAATATGACTATCCCTTCACCCCTCAATCCCATCCAGATTTCCCACCTTATTAAAAATCTTCACCCTCAGTTCTTAATCCATTAGGCATCAAGACTGACCTCCTACCCCAACTAAACAGTACTCAGCACCCAAGCAAAGGGACACCCAGTCAACCCACACCTCGTCCCCAACAAGGAAAGGTAACAAACTCCCCTTCTGACTCATGCTATGTGGCCCTTCTTACCAACTCCTCCTAATGTGGACTGTTACTTGAAACCAAACTTAGTTCTGAAAGGATCCCCAATCCAAGAACTCTTCCCAAGACCTCACTGCCACAAATCATTTGCCAGTCTCAAGGTCATGGTGTGTGATAAAAGGGCACCCAGGAACCAACACACCACAAGAAAATCTCAAAAGATAATAGGGAAACCTACACTTCCATCATAAGTATAAGTTCTGTATTACACTACCTTTTTAACTGCTTTGCTCCAAATGTAAGGTAGTCTCTCACATCACTTTGTTCCTTTAATTACTTATTTACTACACTTTTTTAAATCTTTTATATATATATATATATACATATATAAAAGCACATATATTTTTATTTCTATTTTTCTCTTCTTTGGGGGTGTGACTGGTTTTTGTTTTCTTCTCTCTCCAACCCCAAAAGCACCGGCAATATAATGTAGTGCCATTTCTCCCTGCAAAGGCACACTAAAAAAGGGGGAAATCTTATGTATAAAAACAAGCTCCTATCTACTAGGGATAAGAGCTCATACTTGTTTACAATGCAGGGGCATCTCCCACCTTGAAATTATGTCACGTGACCCCAGGTGATTAGACACCAACCGTCCAGCCTTGAATCCTGGATCCCAGATATAGAAACGACACAGTTCTTCACAACAGCTTTAGGAAACAAATCCCATCTGGGACATCCTTAATACTGCTCTGACACCAACAAGTGACAGCTCTATTATGATATCCTGACAATGAGGATATTGGGAACAACTTGACCTATGAGCAGGTTATCCTACATTAGTAGCTAACGATAAGACAAAATCAGAAGACTTGTCACCCTTAGGTCTGTGCAAAAGCCAAGATCGTGATCTACAGAAGACTGGCTGATAGGGCCAGGACTGGGCAGTATTTATCCTAGGACCAAAAAAAAAAAAAAAGGTCTAGTCAAGGGTTTGATCTACGACCTGCACAACAATCATGATCTCTAAATCCAGAGGTCTGACTGAGACAATAGCAACTGAATGGGTCTTCTGATAACATAATAAAAGAGGCTACCCCAGGCTCCATCCTAAGATCAGAGTAAAGACCAAGATCACCAACCACAGAAGACAGATTAAAATGACACTGAGGGAACAGAACTTCTAGAACCACAAAGAAAGACTTCATCATAAGTTCCACTCCTTGACCTGTGCAAATACCGAGATCTCTAGATACAGAGGTCTGACTTTATCACCCAGGAAGGAGCAAAAGTCTTCCATACACCACAAAAGCACCAAGGGGAGAGTAAATAAACCTGAAAAGAGTCTATAGTTAATCCCATGACAATATACTTCAAGGGTGGAGAAGCCCTGTATCTCTTAGGTCAAGGGAATTTCTTTTAAAATGACCCCAAAATTTACTGTGCCTGTTCAGAAGGGGAAAAAAAAGGCAAAAAGCACTAAACAATTTTTATTTTATTATAATTTTTTATATATTTATTTATCTAGTTTTTGTTGATTTCTTTGTTTTGGTGTGGATACTGAAACTGTTGTCTCCATTCTTATTTATTTCTTTGTTCTTTTTTTCTTCTTCCTTTATGCACTCTGCCATGTTTTTCATCTCAAGACCATGACTTTTATGTGGTGCTTATCTTTATTGTTGGAGTGCTCACTGGATATTTTATTTAACACTTCTTTTTTGTACTGTTGTGATGTTTCACCTTCTTTTTCCCCTTTGTCTCTCAAACTTAGGATGAGAGCCTCTAGAAGGACTCTGCCCATTTTCAACATTTTTGATTTTTACCCCAGTTTATTACTTTTCCTTTCTTCAAACAAAACCACATAACTTAAACTATCTAGTCCAGCCTCCAAATTAGAGGTGGAAACAAGGGAGGTGCCAAGACCAAACAGGTGTAGGATCACTAAGTAGTAAGCTGGGCGTAGAGTGGACCACTCATGCTAGCAGCCCCGGGGATGAGGGAGGAAGTTATGGGAGACAGGACGGGAATGGAGGTGGAGGGAGGACAATTCGGTGATGGGAATTCCCCTGATTTTATGTTAATATGTACCTAAAATACTATTGTCAACGATATGTAAGCCACTATGTTTAAAATAAAAAATATATTATTAATAAAAAAAGAGACTAGCCACATACTTGGAAAATATATTGTGGTATTTTAAAATTTTAGATGACAGAAAGGGTACCATTTCTGGCTTCTCCATCCACTTGTAAAGTCCTTGATTGAAGAACTCAGTCTGTTTTGTATCTCTAGAACCTGATAAATATTGTGCAGAATGACACAAATAAAACCCTTTGTTTGTTATGCCATAAAAAATACTGGCATCTTAAAATACTAAGGGAAATAAAAATGCCAATGAACTAATAAATATCTTTAATTTAAAATATTAAATTTAGACCTCATATAATATGATTTCACTAAATTTTTAACAAATTAGATATGTGACATTTTTTAAACTAGGGAGTTTAGTTTTTAAAATTTTAAAAATTTGGTTTCAGCTAAATCTATTATAATTTTTTTTGTTTGTTTTGTTTTGGGCCACACCCGGTGGCACTGTGGGTTTACTCCTGGCTCTGCACTCAGAAATCGCTCCTGAAAGGTTCAGGGTCATATGGGATGATGGGGATTGAACCTGGGTCCACCCTGGGTCAGGCACATGCTAAGATAAAAACCCTTCTTTCTGTGCTATCACTATGGCCCCAAAGAATTCTTTGCATAAAATATGAGACTATGTTAAAGATATAAAATCAATTTTAAATAAAAATATAAAACTAATTATATAAATAATAATATGCAAAATAAATATAGTTCCAAGAAAAAAATAAAATATTTGTAGCAGATAAATGATTTGTAGTTATTAAAATTTTGTATATTTAATATAAATAGTACTATGAAGAATAATAAAAATATAGATTTCTGTCTAAATTTATTCTTAGTTCAATAAAATGAGAATGAGTTCATAATTTTTTATCATACCTTTTTTTTGAGAAATAAATAAGACCTGTAATGGCTGACAAAATTTGGACTACTAAAAGACTGGTAACATTTAATATTGGCGTGAGTATAGGAAATTGAAAACCTTCATGATTTATTTTAACATTAATATTTATGCTATAAAGAACAGTTTGGCCTAAGCTTTAAAAGACTTAAAATAGCTTACAACTTTTGGCATAAGTCTCTTCAGTTAAAAAGAATACAAAAAGGTTACCTGTTGTTAACTACCAACAAAATGAAGTGTTATTTTTCTATTTTACTTTAAAATCATATTCAATTTTTTTCTTTAATGAAGTATTATTAATTTATAATTATATTTATGTATTTATATAAGGCAATCTAGAAGCCACCATTGAAATAAATACACTATGTGATTGCCACTAAAAGTCTAGTGTCTATCCTAAATAGTTGACACCCTTTACCTGCTTCTCAACCACTGTTCTCATTTCTTCTAGTAATTATTATGAAGAAAGCTGTAAGAAAGCAGTAAGATTCCTCAAAAAATTTAAGCATATAAATATTATATGACTCAATTTTTTCACATTTGAATATTTTTCAAAGAAAGAGAATACTTATTTAAAAATAGATATGACCTCCTTTATTCATATTATACATATATAATATAAAATAATATAATAATATGACATATTATTATATTATATAATAACATTATAATTAATATATGTAATATATAATATTATAATAATTATGTTTTAGGTAACATGGTTACAATGGTAGTAACATGCATGATCTAGATGTAACCACATCTCAATACCATTAAAGTGCCCAAGATACTTTACTATGTCCAAATATTATTTTATTTTACTTGATTTAAAGAAAATTCATCAATAGTTTACCATAATACTTTTGTTTACAGATAGGTGAGAGAAGTTATTAAAAATATATAGAAAGAAAAAGTTAAAAAAAGAAAAAGGAAAAGAGGGACTCGAGCAGTGGCACAAAGGGTAGGGCGTCTGCTTTGCATGTGCTAGTTTAAGACAGACCGTGGTTTGATCCCTCATCATCCCATATGGGCCCCCAAAACAGGAGTGATTTCTAAGTGCACAGCCAGGAGTAACCCCTGAGCATCACCAGGTGTGGCCCCAAAACAAAAACAAGTGAAAAGAATAAAAAAAGTTTTAAAAGGGGCTAGAGCAGTGGTGCAGCTGTAGGACACTTGACTTGCATGCACTGACCTAGGACAGACCATGGTTTGATTCCCTGGCATCCCATATGGTCCCCTTAGCCAGGAGCTATTTTTGGCGCATCGCCAAGAATAACTCCTGAGTGTCACAGGGTGTGACCCAAAAACAACAACAAAAAAAGTTTAAGAAAAAAAGATGAAAGAAAAATTACATTAGCAAGCACATTTATGAAAATTATTGTATCTCCAATGAAGTCATTAATACAATAGCATAAGGTTTAGTAAGATCTTGTTGTTAACTGTCTATTCTCTTAAATTGATGTGTTCTATATGGATCAAAATAGTAAACAAATGAAGTTGTCCAGAAATTCAAACCACTATTACTGAGACTGCATTTTTTTTGTGGGACCTCTTCCCAACTGCCAGGCCTCTTGTATAAAGGAGGATGTAGCGGAAGGGTTCCACACTCGCTCCAAAATGCCCTGGTGATATCAGCCCAAGTACTGGTGTGCCTGAATTTTGGTCAGATTGGTGTCCCCAAGGGAATCATAGAGGTTCAGTGAGGTAAAACTGTAAAGGCTCCACTTGTTGTAATCCAACTCTGGGTGAACTGTTCAGAAGCAGGGTTGCTGTGAGGATTAAGACAAAAAAAATTGCAGGGCTGGAGTGACAGCACAGAGTTAGAGCATTTGCCTTACACATGACTGAAACAGCACAGATCAAGTTTGATTCCTGGCTTCTCATATGGTCCCCTGAGCCTGTCCGAAGTGGTTTCTAAATGCAAATTCAGGAGTAATCTCTGAGCACTGCTGGGTGTGGCCCAAAAGTAAAAACAAAACCAAGAACAACAAATAGATTGCCATGAGGTAGAGAAACAAGGGGTCAGAAGGCTTCCAGCTTCATGAACTGAGCACCAACCTTCCTCTATGAGCAAACTTTATTGTACAGACTCAATCTACATGGGTGGGCAAGAAGAAAAGAAAGATGCACTTAATAGGCAAAAGTACCTATCTTATGCTAATCATAGATCTTTTACATCTCCAAAGGGGTGGGTGAAAGTAAAAGGAAAGTAGGATAAAGTCTCTGTTTTGGGTAAAGCAGTGAGCTCTGTGGTATAAATACGTACTGCCATTGCATAATGGATACTATTGCCATAGGAATCTATTAAGTCATGTCAGAAGGCCCGCTGAGAAGCCTTTCCTCAGAGTGGATGGCTGACCAAGATTTCTGACAGTGAGAGTGACATTTCTCACGCTTGTTACAAATATTTATTTGGCCTAAATATGAATCTCTTTTCTGTTGTCTCGAGTGTGTATATAATTGTGCATTTAATTCCAAACATAAGGATTTATACAGGCAAATATAGCCTTGATTAAATTTCTCTTTACCTGGAAAACTCATCACCAAAAGATACTTAAAACAACTTTATTTCATTGCCTTTTAAATGCCCTGCAGGTTTAAACAGAAAGAAACATTTGCTTTGAGACATCTCTAAGGGACTTTGAGTGACTAGCTAACTAATTAATTCTACCTCAGAATTACCAAAAGTTTGGTCAGGAAGTAGCATTGGGCTGTAGTGAAAATTTTTACCAGGTACAGATTTGCATCTCTTTCAGATAAGTTTGTCTCTCTTATTTTCCCCTTCTATAAACTATTTTTTGGTTTGACCTATTCCCTCAAAAAAAGGAAGTTTTATAGGGAAATGGGCTCCTTGCAAAATCCCCTCATCTACAGCAGAATTGACATCAGGACCTAGTCAGACAGGTACTGCTTTGAGTTGTTAAAATTTACCTTCTATTTTTACCTGTGGATTGTTACTGTATTTTCCGGTGTATAAGATGACTTTTGAAGCAAAAAAAAGTCAACCGAAAATGGGGGGGTCGTCTTATATGCTGAATATATCCAGAAAAACAAAGCTATCGTCTGGATATTGCCATGAAACAAATTTTCCAACTCGATCCTGCGCCAATCACTGCAAGGCTGCTCGGATGCCTCTCTAACTCAGCCAATCCAAGCAGGCTTTTTATGCATGCAAATTAGACAGTGTTCTGGACCGGAATCTACACTGTGAAAAGCCTGCTCAGATTGGCCAGAGTCAGAGAGGAAGTCTATTACAGGATAACCTTTGAACCTTTGCTTGTTGTGATTGGCTCACTGTGGTACATACAGTTGCAGCACAGGAACTTTGTAAACTTTGCCAAGGAACTGTGCTGCAGCAAGATAATATGGAGAAACAGAAAAGATGGTCCAAGTCTGTAAAATTAGGGGTTCTCTTATACACCCCGTTCTCTTATACACTGGAAAATACCGTACTTGAAATGCATCTATCCATCAGGTCTATATACCTAGAACCATGTGAATTGTTTTGTAAATCAAATAATGTATACTGAGAAAGCTTCTATTAACAGGAGAGATAAGTTGGCGTTACATAGAAACAAATGTGAGCATTCTTTTCACACCATAGCAAAAACTGTGACTTACAAAATCTCTCATGTGTATTCCCGATTCGTCACATTAAAGCAGAACATTGTTTTACCAGCACAACATTGTGTGGTTCCTCCAATTTCATATTTCACTGTCCTTACATCCACTTTCCTAGAGAGAATTCAAAGAAGTTCTCTAACATAATTGGACCAAGTTAGCGGCAACAGGAGATAGCAAGTATGGCTTCAACAGGAAGTAAACTGGACCTGCCTTCTGAGATTGCCAGCTTTCTGCTGTGTGGCTAATGTATCTATGATTCTCCACAGTTTGGTTTACATCCTGTTCAAGGAAACAATAAATCGAGGAGCAGACCATTTGATAACATGACAACTGTGTTTGTGGGTGGTTACAGTTGTCAGAAGAAAGATAAGAAAGGGGGTGCCCTCACTCACTCCCAAAAGCCCTGGTGATATCAGCTCAAAAACCAATGTACCTGAAGTTTGATCAGATTTGTGTTCTCAAAGGGAATTATAAAGGGACAATGAGGTGGGGCCATCGGTAAATTTGTGATTCTGGGCTATGGCTACAGCAGATGTGTTTTTGGCAGAGTGGGGGTCTTGGCTTGCCTTTTCCTCCAAAGATTGCCAGCTGCTGTGTTGCTGGAGTTCCCATGATTTTTTTTATAGCTGTCATCTCGTTTGAGGGAAGAGTCAATATATGGAGCAAGCCTGGTGTGAACATGCAATCTGAATATTACTTTTGATCTTTATCATTTTTCTCCATCCTTTTCCCCATTTCAGCTTGATAATCTTGGTATTATAATACAAGCACCAGGGCTTGTCATAATTTGATACTATCTTTTACTTTATTTATCTATAAGCCACAAATAAACGAATTCATTTTGAATTTGTCCATTTCCCTGCAATTTATTCTAACATATTAACCTCCAGTTCTAAATTATAGCAACCCTTTTCAAGTGTAAGTATTAATTATCTATATTTGTAATTACAATATTGAGTATATAAAATGATCTTTAAAATATTTAAAAAATATTTAAAAGGCATACTAAAAAGTTAAATCATACCTATCTTACCCTTATTTTCACCAAGTAATGCTAAATAAAGCTCCAGACTTGAAGTTTTTCTGAACTCACAGTTGTGCCTGCATTTTTCATGAGCATTGTCATTGACCTAAGTAATAATTGAACTAATATAAAAAAGCAAGCTGCATTTTTATTCATTTAACTAAGAATTTTTCAAGATATATGAAATAAACAGTATTCTATTTAGTTTAGCAATTTTGTCCACTTCGAGAATGATCCTCATGGGGAAAGAAATTCATCATTCCTAAAATCCTGTACCTTGATTTACTTCAGGAGTACAATGAAAATGGCTACTTTCTGCTACTCCTATCATACTAAGTGCTGTACATTACTTGAGATTTTTATGTTTGTATGTGATATTTAATTAAATCTTTTGAGAATAGATATTGTGTCTTTTATTTGGGAGATCTGAAGAAAGGTAAATGTAATCACCATTGTGTCGAACATTTGCTAGGTTTTCTGTGTAATTAAGAAATTCTGATGTAAGCTAATAAGAAAGCTATGAATTTATTGACAATTTAAAAATGGAAACTGCCATTATTGGTTTAATGCAAGGTATTTATCAAAGAAGTGACAAATATACATTTTTACAGTAAAACAAATTTCAAGAATTTAATATAAAAATGTGATCTTTTGGGGGGTTAGGGCCACACTCATGATGTTCAGGGGTTACTTATGGCTATATGCTCAGAAATTGCTCCTGGCTCTAGGGACCTTATAGAATGCTGGGGTGGAACAGTGACATATAGGCAAATGTCCTACCACTGTGCTATTGCTCCAGCCTGCATCTGTGATATATTTTGTGTTGAGTAAAGACTAGAAAAATGATTGTTATGATTTAAATTATTTATTTTTCTTCAGGTGAGTGATGAATATATTTACAAAACTGATACATAAAAATCCTATATAACACTTTTTACCCTACATTGATATTTTTAATATAGAAAGAAAACAAGTTTCTCTTGGAATTTCTCCTAAACCAATTTCTAAAAACTCAGTTAGCTAGGGTGCCAAAGTGATAGGGCAAAGGATAGAGTTCTTGCCTACCCTACCAAAAATCACATCAACCTAAAATATAGCAAGATCATAAGAAGATATCTGCATACAATATTAGATACTGGGCAAATATGCTTTTTCATAATAATAGAAAAAGATAAACTCTCTACCTATAAAATATCTGTTACAAAAAAGACTTTGATGCAAAAGACTAAATTAAGTTAGAAGCCACCACAGTATTAGTTTAAATCCCTATCAATCAGATGAGTCATTTATATTTTGAACAACCACATTCTATCAAAAAAGAGAATTTTTTTGTCATAGTAACATATACTCCTTTCTCACCAATTTTGATGACTTTTAACAAAATTGTTCATTCATTGAATACATTTCCTTTATGCTTATAGAAAGGTGTTCTCAAGCAGTGATCTGGAAGCCAGCACCCTCTGTGATTTTCAACCTGGCCCTGAGATAGGTGCCAGGGATTACCTTATCACTGTGCATTTGACCAAATGAAGTCATCCCAGGCATATGCCTTAAACCCTGAACTAGCTCTTGGATTTATTTCCTTTGCACAATATATCTCACAGACTATTTTCTATGTTGCTCCTGGCCAGGGAAATGGAAAAGATATAGTATGGAAACTTGTTCTCCAAATTGAAATAATATTCCAGTTCAAATGGCAGATATCTCTTTTGCTGACATTTCCTTGGCTAGCTCAAGACATAAAGCCACACTTAGCTTTATATGATATTCGAACTTCAATTGTATGTTGAGAAAGCTGGTGGCACAAAACATAAAGATTTAATGACCAAAATACAGTTTCTACTTTTGATCTTATTATAGTATATATTATATTATTATAATAAATATTATTATAAACTTTTAATAAAATTAATAAAGAGTATACCTCATAAATAAGATTTGCTGGTTGTTCAATAATAAGATTTATACTTAACAATGCATTTATTCTCCCCAAAAAATTCTAAATGTGAGTTTAGGGGTATAAAGAATACCTGCTATACTGAAATTTTATTTTATTTGAGATTTGAGAAAGGGGAGCATCATTGCTCAAGGACTACTCCAGTCTCTGTGCTTAGATTTGGTCTCTAATGGAGCTTTGTGGAGAAGGTATATATTGTGCCAGGAATTTGAACCAGTGTTAGATGTATGCACGGCAAATGTATTCAGTACTCCTGAACTATCTCTCTAGCAGCTCTACATTGACACTTCAAGTAGCCAAAGATGTGTCAAGAAATAACGCATGGAAGAATATAAATAGCACAGCAAAAAGTATTTTTTAACATCTAGACCTATGACTAAAGGTGATCAAACACTTTCACTGTTTCAGGTAGGTCTATACATATATTTTGAGAAATAAAATAAAAAAAAAGAGGAGGATAAAAGTTCAGTATTTTTGTGCTGCTCTTACCTGGTAAACATTTCATTGAAATAATTTATCCATGGATGCATCTTTTAATTTATTCAGTGAGAATTTTTATTTGAACCCTCTGAATATTGAAACATATCAATTATGAATAGAAGAGGCAAAAGAGCCAAGCACATTTGTATCAAATGCTAAAAATCTGAATATATCTTATTTGTTGCCAAATAAAAAATAGCCTCCAAAAGATAGGAATCTGCTTGTTGTAATTTCGACCAACTCTTGTTACTGAACCAACCTTTATGATTTAATTTAGCACTTCGCTTCCTTTTAAAACTATAATAATGTTGTTCTAGAACTTCTGCTCAAATATAAAACACCTTTGTTTTTCAAAACTTCCAATTTTTAATTCATCAGTAAATCCCTTGTATTTTTTGTTATTGAGGCATGATCAACACACATGCTTCATATAATTGTAAATTATATTTTGTATTAACTTGACACATATATGATTTGTAAAAATCCCCTCCATTTATTCAATGAACAAATCAACCATTTCAAAGTTACATCATTTTCTCCTTTCCTTTCCTTACCTTTCTTATCCATTCTTACCTTTCCATTTGCTTCCTTTCTATTATCTTTGTTATCAATATTATTAGCAGCTATGACCAGAAGTGCTGTACTTGGTCACTTGGTTGTGGTGTTCTGTAGTAGACACAATTCAATGTCATGTTGTGTGCTCACTGGGGGAATTTCACACTTCAATTATGATGCTTACACACATTTGTCATGGCCTGGAAATAGTACAAAAAACACCTTGTATGACAGAGGAGATCACTGAGATTAGGTCTCTATGGGCTCATACTGCATGGGTGACAAGGCTAGGAATTAAACTTGAATCCTCCTGGCTTGTTGCAAGAAAACACTCTGCAAGGGAACTTTTTTTTTTTTTTTTTTGGTTTTTGGTTTTTGGGCTACACCAGTGATGCCCAGGGATTACTCCTGGCTATTCGCTCAGAAATCGCTCCTGACTTGGTGAACCATGGTCTATCCTAGGTCATCCGTGTGCAATGCAAACACCCTACCGATGTGCCACCACTCCAGCCCCTACATCCTTATTTCTATCCATGTCATTCTGAGTGACATTGTCTTCTTTTCTATGATTGAATAGTGTTTCATCATTTTGTAAATATTTTATTTTCATTCCTTCATCAAAGGAATCTTGCCATAGCTTGGGAACTGCAAATTATATCTAGTTATTTGAAATGAATCTCTAGTTAAAATGAATATATTTGTCTTTTACTACAAATGTGCTTGTTCTACATGTGCAAATTTTATGAATTCAAATATATATAATAAATTTTGTCTTATTCACCCAAATAAATAAACCAAAATTATCTGAAAAAATTCTATGAGTAATGTATATCTTGTTAAATATTCAATGGTAAATATGGTAATATTCAATAATATTCAATAATGGTAATATTCAAAGGTAAATGCCTTTCCCACCACAAACACAAATAAAAAGTAATTTTGTATTTATTCATACTAGTTCATCTTCATTTTTGAAGTATGTTTATCTTCCCTAGATCTTTTTCTAAATTATATTAGATTTTTTAACCATACACAGTATCACAGACTGTGAAGATTTAAACAACACAATTTTGTGTATTATAATTGTAAACGCTTAAAGTTCAAATTAAAGGAATTTTTGAAATAGATGCCCAGAAGTGGAATAGCAGGGTCATATGCCGTAGGAACACTATATTCATTTATTTTGAGATGCATCCAAACAATCTTTCAAAGAGGTTGATTTAGGCAACAGTCCAGTCAGTAGTGAATGAATCTTCCATTTTTTCCTTCATATGCCTATTAGCACTTAAGGGTTTAAGAGCTTTTGTTACAGACTAATCTTGCTGGTGTGAAGTGATATCTCATTGTTGTTTTGATTTGCATTACTCTGATAGTCAGTGATGCAGAACACATTTTTCCCATGCTTATTAGTTCTCTTTATGACATCTTTGGAGAAGTGTCTCTTAACTATCTCTCCCCATTTGATAGGATTGTACAACCACCTCTTGGTTCTTCCTTTGTATCTCTTTTTAAATGAGTGGTACTGATAGTGTGATTCATCAACACTAGAATTCCCAAGACATATACTGCAAGTTTCATTCTTTAATATTCAAACTATGTTGATCTACAAAAGATGTCTTGTGTTTTACTTGCCCTACATTTTCTCTTGAAATAAAATATTATAAAGCTGTATACATTTTATCATTATTAACTAATATCTGTATCCACTATATACTTTTATGATTCAATGTTTTCCTCAGTATGTAATAAAATTAAATTAATTTGCTTTCTTCCTCTCACAACTTTTCTTCTCGTAACCAATAACATAGTCTTGGCAACTGAAGATTTGTTTTGGTTTATTCATTTCTGGGCTGGCTTCTCTTTATATTGTGCACAAGTGATATCACATTCTATCTGTATTATCTGTATGACTTGTTTAAGTTGATAAATACTCTTTCGGTGCATTTTCACAGAAATAAGAATTTCATATTTTTATAACAGAAATTTGCATTTTGTTCAATCATCTCTTGATGGGGATGAAGGTAATTTTAAGTGCTTGGCTATTATAAATAATACTTTGATAAATGTAAGTATTTATAGCTTTTTATAAAGTAGTTTGTTTTCTGTTTTACTAAGAAATCTCAAAACTGAGATACTGGATTATTGGAATTTCAATTTTTTGAGGAATTGCCATACATATATTCACAATGTCTGCACCAATTTATATCACCATCAACAGTGTACAAGGGTTACCTTGTCTTACATTCCTCTAGCCTCCTATATTTTATAGCTTTGGAAAATAAACATTCTATAGGTTGTAAGAATTATTGCTGTAGTAACATTTGTGGCTTGCAATCTATATTAATAGAAGATGAGAGAGAAACATTGTTTAAGGTTGCTATCTATATATATGCTTTCAAGAAGTTTCCATGCAAAATTTTTATTCATTTACCAATTTTAATCAGATGTTTATGGTTTTATAGCATTATGATTTATTTACTCATTTAAATACACAATAGTCAAATATTTTTGTCATTTGGAAGGATATATTTTATTTTGCTATCTTTTTGTTATTGTTGTAAAGTAGTTTTTCATATTTTAGGAGTCCTATTTGCTTGTTTGTTTGTTTTTTAATTAATTCATATGTTGTTAGAGAAAAATCAAAGTCAGTAAATTAATATTTTACCATTAAACCAGTTTTAATTTTTAATGTGGAAATATATATAAAAACAACTCATATTTTTAAAACACTTTGAAGGAGAAAGATAATTTCTCTAAAGGTATATATTTAAGAATCAAACATTTAAACTCTGAGCAAAATGATAATTTCACTGTATTGTCTTTTTTCCTAGCTTAAATAATATATATTTTTTAAAGATCAAATTAAATATTACTACTGTAAATATCTTCTTCTTTCAATGACCTCATTCTAATGTGAGGATTATATACTATGATACAGTATCCTGCTAGTAAAATGATACATATCACAAAGTCTGGAAACAGCTACTTTTGGTGGGGTTGTGGTCAGAAAGAAAATCTTATTCACTATTGTTGGGAATGTTATCTGGTTCAACCTTATGGTAAGAAATCTGGAAGTTTAGCTGTCTCATATAAAACATTTAGGAACAGAACTACAATAAAATCCAGTGATATCACTTATAGTAACTATCCCCAAAACTATCACATACACATGAATTTGAAAGGATATTTGCACACCTCTATTTATTGAAATACTTAGTAAAATAGCCAAGGTGTGAAAATAAACTAAATGTCTCACTACAAATTAATGAATAAAGAATTATGGTATGTGTACACAATGAAATATTATATATATTTAAGAAAGTACAAAATTATGCATGTTACTGTAACAGATTAAACTAATGGGTAACATATTTATTATAAGCAATCAGGATTGAAAGGAATAGATACAGAATACAGAAAGGAATATATACTCTCATTGTGAAGCTTAAACTAACAATAGGCCAATGGCAAACACAATGAGAGAGTTGATTCACAGAATTGATTACTGTTTGAAAAGTATCCTTTCTCAAAATAACCAGATTTAATGATATGAAAAAAATCAGTGGGCTTAAATCATTGGTCCAAAAACTCTTTCCAGAATGAAACTACAAAAAGATTGAAAAACATTGGTCTATCACCTGGCTATTATTGCTAGTTGGCAGGTGGGCAGGTAGGATAGGTACCATTCCTTTGATATAAATAAGATAGAAAAAGACTAACTAAAGTAGTATGCCACTCAAGATGAAGTCATATTGGCTGATTACTTTTTGTCCCAGTCTTATAAACTTAACTGTATTTTACTCTCTACCAAATCAAGCTTTTCAAAGTTTTGAAGTTGTCAAAACCCTTTTCTCCTTGTTTGATGAGCTAATTTCAGTCAGATAAAAAAAATCCTGTGTTGCTATATAAGACAGTGAACATCACTTTGATAATAAATGTCTTAATGATTAATGGTAGTTTTTTATTTCTCATGCTTATAAATCACATGTGAAAAGCAAAGAAAAATGTAGTCTATATTTTTTCTTGTGGTATATATACGATAGTTTGAATTATGCTTTATTATGTTCTTCGGAAAGTTATATAACTTCTTAAGACTTCCTCTTATTTTCAAAAATGAAAGTAGTATTATTTGTCTAATTGAGTTCTGGTGAGAATTTTGTGGAAGTATTAACACCTTATAATTACTTAAGTTTCTTCTTTTCTGCAAGTTGTTAGCTAATAAACATTTTTCAGGTTATTGTCACTTGCCTGATGAATTAAAATGTATAAATAATGAAAATTAGATAAGTCGTTATTTGTAAAGATAATTGTGAATAAAAGAAAGTTGAGTATAAAAGATGATTCAAAATGTTTCAATGCAGACTTTGAGAAATGAAACCTCAGCTTCAACCCAAGCGCATCCTGGCTCTCTAAGCACTGTTATAGTGGTCTAACATCACTGAAAAAGAGCAGTCCCTAAGTCCCTATGAAGGAACATCCCCTACCCTTTTGTGTAACTAATAAAGCAAAACAAAAAAGTACACAAATATTAAAAAGTGAGTTACTATGCTTCTAAAATATTACAGTGTATCATAGGGATGTTAATGATTATATGCAAAAACAAATACAAGGAAAATTATGTTAGTGGATATGAACAAACACTACCATAGGATATCTAGTCTCTTTTATTTAACATTTAGGAGTCAGAGAGATAGAATAGGGGTTAATTGGCTTGCTTTACATCCTACTTACCCTACTTTAATTCACATATGTTCTCTTGAACACTGTTTCTTCAGTGAATGGGAAGGTGGAATGGAAGGAGGGAGGGAGAGAAGAAGGAAGAATGTATGGAGGAAGGGAAAAGGAAGGAAGGAAGGAAGGAAGGAAGGAAGGAAGGAAGGAAGGAAGGAAGGAAGGAAGGAAGGAAGGAAGGAAGGAAGGAAGGAAGGAAGAGAGAGAGAGAGAGGGAAGGAGGGAGGGAGGGATGGAGGGAGGGAGGGAGGAGGAAAAGAACGCTAGTGGAAAGAGATTTAACTCAAAGTGTTCCTGTGCATGCATTCCTTCTATGCCTACGTGTCAAGGGAATTACATTGCCTTTCAACATTGCTGGGTGTGATCCTGGTAGACACTTAAATACTACTGTATATTCTTAATCGAGTATCAAGCATAAATAAAAATATTCATGTATGAAATCATATCTTAGTACTAAAATTTAATATTGGATGTCAACAAAAATTAAACACAGGCTGTTTTTATCTGCAGATAGATCAAGAGACAGAATCAGATATCTATAGAATATTTTGGTTAAGGGTTTAAAAGAGATACAATTGAAGTCATTTTTCTTACTACGTATCAGTGATAACTTCAAATTGAACAAGTAATTCTGAAAACTAAACCAAGTTTTAGACTATTGCATGAAGAATTGTCTTATAATTTTGGAATAAGAATGTCCTTTGTCGGGCAGACGAGGTGGCGCTATAGGTAAGGTATCTGCCTTGCAAGTGCTAGCCAAGGAAAGATCGCGAGCGCGGTTCGATCTCCCGGCTTCCATTTTGGTCCCCCCAGACAGGGGCAATTTCTGAGTGCTTAGCCAGGAGTAACCCCTGAGCATCAAACGGGTGCAGTCCGAAAAACAAAAACAAAAACAAAACAAAACAAAAAAAAAGAATGTCCTTTGTCACTTATTCAAAAGGAAATATTTGGTAGATTTCTTTCCTTTAAAAGCAAAAATTCTTTCACTGTAAACTATATTAGTACAATTTAAAATCAACAAATCAAAATATTGTGTTCAATGAAGTACAAGAAAAAATTTGCAGCCCTACAGTGGAAAAAAGAATAGAAATAAGCAGCAAATTAAAAATTGGAAGAATAAATCAGTGTTTTAGAAGATCTGCTTCTAAAGTCTAAATTTTAAGTGTTATTTATATACCATGCTGGTAGTTCTATTGTTTGAACCTAGCGGCTCTGCTGTCAGTAAACCCCTGTGCAACAAGTCATTTCTGACCACACTACATTTCAGATAAGTTAAGGAAAGTATAAGACCTCAGGAATCACCAAAGCTGAAAAGGAGGTGAGAACCAAAGTTAAGAAATAAACCCCCTGGTGAGTATGTGTGTGCACAAGGCAGTACCCCCTGGAAGCATCACCACCACCATACTTTGTAGATATCATCTAAGATTGTGACCACTGGCAAGAGTATGTACAAACACAAGGGAATTCCATCCAAATATCCAAATAAAATGCCCCAAATAGAAAAGAGAATAGGTATAAAAAAGAAATTTAAAAATGTTTTTATTTTTTTCCTAGAAAATGAGGAATTTGGCAATTTCTTTAATGATACATACTTATAACTTTTGGAAGTATAAAAACAAACTGGAGGAAAAATAAAATTTAATTATAAACTAAAGCACCAAGCAAGGTAATGAGATATGAGCAGATGTTAAGTATTCTCAATTACTCAAAATTGCCTATTGGAACATATCTACATGTGGGGTTTCTCTTTTTCAAATCTCAAACTAAGGATTCAGACAGAATGATATGTTCTGTCATTCTGATTGTTTTTCTTCCTGTTTGACTAATTTTATTTAATAGCAAACATGAATTTTCCTAGATTTCTATTATAGCAATAAATTGTTTTAGCAAGTTAGTCATTCAGTTTATTAAGATAAAGACAAAAATATATAAAATAAAACTAGTTTGGTACAAAAAATAAAGTTTCCAAATAAAAATTGTCAGCTTGGGATGGTGTTAAACATCTCTAGGTGTATTTTAGTGTGATTCATTTATCTCTGAGCTTAAAAAACAAAACTGATATTGTCCATTCAGAACAAAATAGGTATAAAGTACAGAAAAATTTATTTTCACTATTTTCAATATTATATTGCTCTAGATTCCTTTATTTCAACAAATTATTTTTCAGTGTGGAAAACAGAAATTGGTTGGCCTAGATGAGAGAAAAGGGCAATTAGGATAAGATCTTGATCATTTGGGGTATAAGTTTCTTACAACTTTTCTCTTAAAAAAAGCAAGAGTGAACAAAAGATTCAGGAAGAACATAAAGATCTAGACTCTAGATTCTAGAGCATATTATTATTTTATCTGAATCATTGATTCATAGCACTACTTGGTCCCTGAAAACTATCAAAAGCAACCTCTAAGCACTTAGAACAAACTCAGAACCATAGAAAGAATTTGGTAAACTGTTGGAAATATATTAAAGTAGAGAATTCTGGTCACAAATTCTAACTAAAGGAAATAATGAAGATTATCTTTCCATTGGTATATCTATCTATCTATCTATCTATCTATCTATCTATCTATCTATCTAAACAACTTATATATCTAAACAACTACTACATTGATATGATTCTGTCTCACTTTTATTCCCATATTATGGCTATAAAGTAGAATGTTGAAATGTGGAGTAAAATATAAGTATGATACTTGTAAGTGTACCACCACATGCAAATTATTCTATTAAGAATTATAAGAATCAAGTTAAGGACTAAATAAAATAACATTTTAGATAAATGGAAGATAGTAAAAATATATTGTATTTAATTTTAGTTTTATAGTATATTTTAACATAACTGTTAGATAAGATTTCAGGTACTCTGAGAATAAAAATCAGCCCAGCATGATATATACAAGCACTCCAAAGACTTATATCTTACATATGAAGATAAAAAAAATAAATAGCTTCTCTAATAATTGCATGAGAGGACTTGCACAAAGTTAAAGGATTTGGAAGTGTAGGAGGTGCACTTGTAATTTCAAACATGGGGTGCTCACAATAGGTTTTGTGAGAAAGTAGCATTTGAGAAATACTTGAATTGCATCAAGGAATAAACTAAGAGTTTATCTGTCAACCCCATTATAAGCAGAGCAAGCAGTGTTACATAAAAACCCTGATAAGAAAGAGTCTCTTGGAAAAATGTCAGACTACCTAGCATGACTTAAGAGAGTTAATAGTATCTGAGATTAGAGAGGTGGTAAGGTGTGGGCAGAACAGAGTACATTACATAGATTCAAAGAATTTTCTAAAGTTGTCTTCCTCTGAATCATGATATTTTTATGCCAGGGTTTGAGCATAGTAGTAATATAATTTGAGTTTCTTATTAAAAGGGCTAACTCTGGTTCATTTGATTTGATGCTGGGCTGGGATGAGATGGTTTAGCACAGCTACAAAAAACAAAGAGGAAATGACAAAAGATTTAAGCATTTTTTTAAAACATCTATTTATTTGTTTGTTTGCTTGGGGTTTGGGGCCACACCCAGCAGCATTCAGGGGTTATTGATAGCTCTGTGCTCAGAAATCTTTCCTGGCAGGCTCGGGTTCAGGGACCCACGTGGGATGCTGGAAATTGAACTCCAGCCTGTCCAGGTCAGCCACGTGCAAGGCAAATGCCCTACCGCTGTGCTATCTCTCTGGCCCAGATTTTAGTTTTTTTTGTTTTTGTTTTTGTTTTTAATGATAGAGCCATGAATAACTCCTGAGCACTGCTGAGTGGGACCCAAAAAACCATAAAAAAAGAGCTATAATAATTTCATGATCAAATGAATAGATAGTATAAGAGAAAGAGTGGACATATTTGTATCTTTCCTAGGAAAATGAAATTATAGAGTTAATATTAATTGAGATTTGAAAGGTTTGAAGGCTTTTAGAGAAGAATTTGAAAAATAAAGCTTGAAAAAACATTAGTTTTAATAACTATTAGTCATACCAGAGTAAGGAATATATAAAATTTAAGAACATTAAACTAAAATAAGAAAGGAAGATATTAAGAACTTAAAACATAAAACTAAAATGGAGACTTAAATTTGGAGTCAGTGTCAAAAACTGCATGACATTTTAAATCCACAATAATAATAAAAATATCAGGAGTGAACAAAGTTCTGGGAAGATAAGCAAAAGTATAAAGCACATTATTTGTATGTGGAAACATTGATCCATAGCATAAATTGGTCCCTTTCTCTATCAAAAAGCAACCTCTAAGCACTGAGCTCAAAATATTCCCTGAATGCACTAAATTGACCCTCAAAATAAACAAAGAAACAAAGAAAAAAGCAAAACTGGTGAATATAAAAACTAAAGAACACAAATTAAAGAGTTAATGTAAGAAGAATTATTATAGATGGACCTCAAATTTTAATCAACTTGTTTACATGCAGAAACATTAAGATTAAAAAGTATGTTTCTAGATGCTTCAGCTTCAAATCAGTATAAATGATTTGGTGAGTTTAAATATTGGACTTGAAGATGCTAAATAAATTTTTTAATTTTGTAGCTTTATGTTTTTATTTATAAAACTATGATTCATAGTTATTTAAAAGAGTTTAAACATATCATATTTTAACTCCAGTCCCACCACCTATGTCAACTCCATCCACCAGTGTTCTCATACTCTATCATCCTCGCACTACCTCAGTCCCCATTTCTTCAGGACCTGCCTGTCACCTTGATAGGCACATTACACAGTTTGGTTGTTGCACTTTAGAGCTCATGTTATTAGTGTTATTCAGTTTGTGCTTTGAATATATAGTTGTACAACCTTGATTTATATCACAGTGTACTCATTCCAGTTTTCCAGTTTCTGGGTTATCTGTTTTTTTATTAGCATGAAAGTGTATTTTCCTGAGCTGTTGGTTACTAGAGAATTGAAGAAAAGATTTTCATTTAACTCTGAAGGTTAAGAAGTTAAAGTTTACTGTACGATTTAAGTAGATTAGTTTGGTCCCTCCCCAAATATTCAGATATCTCCTTTACCCATGTACAGCATCAGTCATCTTGTCTCAGTGAAGCCTTACTTGTGTACAATCCCCTAGTCCCCCACCCTTTACACTCTTTCCCTAGTGTGTGGGAAGAGTGAAAGAGGACAGGTCTTTCTCGTATGAGCTGCTGTCTTTCGCCCCCAGTCATCTGCATAGTATCTATTTTGGCTACCTTTTTAATTGGCAAGATTTAAAGTGACAGACTAAATTCACCTGTTGCTCCACCTTTATGTTCCTGATGCATCATTTATTTTTTATATCTAATCTATCTATATCCATATATTATATCCAGATCCATATACAGATCTATATATATTTACATATGTACATATATTTATTTATAATACTTTATTTAAAATGGAGTTGACTCTAAATCATACTTTATTGTTTTTTAGCACAGGAAGATACATGTTCAACTTCAAGTTATTTGAGGTTAGTTCAAATGACCCTGCTAAGACTATTTAAATATAAAGTTAAAAAACGTTAGAGTTGAAATGAACTCATGAAACTAATTATTTTCTCTCCTATCCTCCATAGAGTTACTTGTTAAAAATATGGACTCTCACTTCTCTAAATGCACACTTTATTTTTCTGTCTAATCCTTTTGATCATGTTACTATTTCCACTGAGAGTAAATTCTTTTCTAGTTTTCCAACTCAAAACCCTATATATCTCTCATGTGAAAGCTAATAAGCTACTTGCTTCCAGAAATCTTTACTTATCTCCCAAGATAGAAGGAACATCTCCCTCTTTGAAAGTCTGGAGTCTTTATTTCTTTACTATGATATAGCAACACCAATTCTGTGCTGAAAATTTTTGTGACCACTAATATCCTTCCGGACTACCAGTATTTGAGGATAGAATAAAAATTTAATATGATATCCATGGACCCTGACATGCAAAAAAGGAACCAGAACATATAAATGCATAAATAATAAACAATATAATAAATAATATTTCCTGAATAGATTATTTCCTGAATAGAACTCACTGGTAGGTTACAATATATTGATGAGGTTAGTAATTTAAAGATTGTTGTGGTGACTATTTTGATTTTTTGAGGGCAAGTAATTATTAAGAAATGAAAGGAGTCTATTTAATCGAGTACTCATCATTGTGACAAGTGCTTTATATTAAATATTATTTTATTCATAAAAGTGTGTATATGCTCAGTATTCATTCTATGATGATAAAAGAGAAGAGATGAAAGTAAACTTTGAGAATCACATAACCAAGATGGTGCTGAACTCAATTTGCTTCCATCTATGATTTCTTTCTTTCTTTCTTTCTTTCTTTTCTTTCTTTCTTTTCTTTCTTCTTTCTTTCTTCTTTCTTTCTTTCTTTCTTTCTTTCTTCTTTCTTTCTTTCTTCTTTCTTCTTTCTTTCTTTCTTTCTTTCTTTCTCTTTCTTTCTTTCTTTCTTCTCTTCTCTTTCTTTCTTTCTTTCTTTCTTTCTTTCTCTCTCTTTCTTTCTTCTTTCTTTCTTTATCTTTCTTTCTTTCTTTCTTTTCTTTTTCTTTCTTTCTTTCTTTCTTTCTTCTTTCTTCTTTCTTTCTTTCTTTCTTCTTCTTTTCTTTCTTTCTTTCTTTCTTTCTTTCTTCTTTCTTTTTCTTTCTTTCTTTCTTTCTTTCTTTCTTTCTTTCTTTCTTTTTTCTCTTCTTTCTTCTTTCTTTCTCTTTCTTTCTTTCTCTCTTCCTTCTTTCTCTCTTCCTTCCTTTCTTTCTTCTTTCTTCCTTTCTTTCTTTCTTCTTTCTTTCTTCTTTCTTTCTTTCTTTTCTTCTTTCTTTATTTTCTTCTTTATTTCTTTCTTTCTTTCTTTCTTTCTTTCTTTCTTTCTTTCTTTCTTTCTTTCTTTCTTTCTTTCTTTCTTTCTTTCTTTCTTTTCTTTCTTTCTTTCTTTTACTTTCTTATTATAGTGCCTCCTACTTTTTGTCTTGCCTTTGTTTCCATAATAAAAATTGAATATATATGTTTTTAATTTCTTTTTAAGTTCTAATGTTTAAAATAATTTAAAATTAAGTAATTAGTATTTTATGTAGGATCTGGAACAACTAAAGTTTACTTGAAATTTCTTATGAAGGGAAACGAAAGTGTAGAACTTCTTGGTACAAAGAGACATAAAGCAATTTAAGCTTCACCTCTCTAAGAAATGTCACTGTGACAGAAGGAAAATTTTTTCTAATTAAAATAGTAAAGTGACTCTTAAGCAGTTGACTTGTTTTTCACACTTCTTTCTAGAAACTATATCTAGAAGTACCATAGTTATTTTATTCTACATGTGTTTATTTTAATAAATTTACTTTGTAAAAGATCTTGCAGAACAGTCAGTTCTGAAATACAGTGATGCTCTCGTGGAGCTCTGAAATTCAGAACAAAACCTAAAATAAAATTGATAATTCAGAGAAGATATAAAAATAGAAGGTTGAATCACTTTTTTTTCTAAGAAAGAAAAAACTTAATATTAACACACAGTCTGAGTAGTGAAGTCAAATGGAGAAAAAATTTAAATTGGTATGGAAAAGATTGCCAAAAATGTGGTCATTATTTCAAATTCGATTGGTCTTGGACTGAACTCAATCTGAAATGTTATGAATGAAGTGTTCCACTGCCTTCTAAAAACTCAAACTGTGTAAACAATCCAAATCTTAACTAAGCACATTAAGAACATACCATTTTTTTTTGTTGTTGTTGTTGTATTGTTTGTTTTTGGGTGAAGACCTGCAGTGCTCAGAAGTTACTCCTGGCTCCCTGCTCAGAAATTGCTCCTGGCCGGTTCAAGGGACCATATGGGATGCTGGGATTTGAAACACCGAGCTTCTGCATTCAAGGCAAATGCCTTACTTCCATGACATCTCTCTGGCCCCGAACATATCATTTTCTGAGCCTTCAATAGATACTAGGGATACAGATATAAAAGTAGTCTCCATCTCTAAGAAACTCATTCTGTTATTAGGTAATGGTAACAATGGAGAGAACAAATGTGGGTTGTATTTTAAATTACTTGGATGGTATAATAATACTACATTTTATAAAAATAACTCACAATTTAAGGTGACACTAAAATTTCAAGACATGGTTTTCATATTATCATTTAGATTCCATAATGTCATACTTAAAAACAGAAAAATATAAAAGAACGATTTCAGAGACAGTGGTACAAGACTATTGGCAACTCAGAAATGCATGTTACAAAATTTTACCTATAAGACAAACATATAAATACTTTGAACCAAAGCTAACTCAATAAATTGTGCATATATGCTACATTTACATACAACTTCATGCTGGATCTTGAAGTATTAGAATGTAAACACATTTGACCCTAATTCTGTATTAAAACCAGTGATGCTAAAAATAGCAGCTCATTTGTATTTTTAATGGATGCTCTATTTTAAAAGGTTACCAAAAATGATGGTAAGTTAGAATTGAAAATAATCAACTCTGACAAAGAAAAAATCATGACTTCCTAAAATAAAAAAGATGTTCAGAAAAAAATGTCAAACTTTAGGGAAAAATGGGGATAAAACATGGAAAAATGGAAGAGGATGAAGAAAGAAAAAGAATAGGATTGATGCATAATCTTGATTTAAAACAATGCTAAGATAGTCTTGTTATTTTTGTGGATTCATTTGAACAAGCAGATTACTGTGTTAGGTTAAAGTTAAACCTAAATTTATTCTTAATCTCCTTTTATTTCAATTCTAAGAAAAACACTTTATCTCTCTTAACCTTTCTTAAGAGTAGGAATTTATAATAGATTGATCTTTATATTCCTTCCAATCTGTTGTATTTTACTTCCAACCTTCTTGAGGAACAGCATAGCAACTGGAACACATAAGGTTCTCTGTCAAAAGTTGATCTATTTGTTCCCTAAAATTTTTAAAAAGCAACTTTGTGTGCAACCTGGGAACATGAACCTTACTATTATGGGTTGACTTGAATGCATATAACATATTCGATATTATTTACAATAATTTTAATATATTAAATATAATTATATGTGATATATGCATGCATATATGTGCTCAGTATTTGTGAATAAATATGATATTTGTGTGATAGAATATAATAGCTGTACTCAAGCTCAGATAAAGTCATTAGGGTAGCCCTTAATACAATAGGACTGGTGTCCATATAAAAATAATCATATGGGGCTGGAGAGATAGAATGGAGGTAAGGCGTTTGCTTTTTATGCAGAAGGTCAGTGGTTCAAATCCCGGCATCCCATATGATCCCCGAGCCTGCCAGGAACGATTTCTGAGCATAGAGCCAGGAATAACCCCTGAGTGCTGCCGGGTGTGACCCGAAAACCAAATAAAATAAAATAAAATAAAATAAACATATGCATACACAGAGAAAGCTATCTGACTTCTGTAAGATATATTGAAGTGTTGTTGCTATAAGTCAAGGGACATATTAGGACATAAACTGGAAGAGGACATGTTTCTTTACCCTAAGTGTTAAAGGGCATATAAACCTCTGCTAATATTATGTTTATATTCTTCTATATCCTTGAACTATGAAATTGTGACAGAGAAAATGTATATTGATTTTTAAAAGCTTTTCTTTAACTTAGTATGGTACTGTTTATCACTGTCTTATTAACAGTCAAATTTTCTGTTGTCTTAAGACAAAGTTATAGTACTTTTAATACAAACCCTACAAATTTAATATACCTAACATGGTAAAAAGTGAATAAGATCTATCTTATATGATAGAGAAAATTATAATTCTTTCCTCAATAAAATGGCATTCCCTTCCTTTCTTTTATTATAATTCCTCATTATAGATATTATTACATAATTAGTGACATAAGGTAAACTTATTTAAATGGACAAATATTCAGATGATATCATAAAAGTTTATAATAATCACTACTAATATAATAGAAAAAAGGATTGGAAGAGAAATTCAGAAAGACAACCATAAGGAAAGATTGTGTATCATTATTTCTAAGCTCAGACTAAGCATAATTCCATTAAAGGCAGTAAACATTAAGAGAAACAAAGCCAAAGATCAGTTAAATTTGTGGTGACTAGAAATCATTACTCTACTTATATCTGTGAGAAAAGTAGAATCACAAGCCAAAATTTTACAGAAGCAGAATAAATTACTTTGAAGATTATTTCCACATTTATAACATCAAAAATATCTAAGTATTTTATCATCTTTTATTGCTATGACCTTCATTGTAGATTTCTCATCAGCGGACTTAGTCTTTCCCTTTGTCATGAGACAAGGTACACATGACTTATTATGTGATGCTTATGTCTTGTTCTCATATTTTCTGGTCTGAGATTCTCACTAACCAAATGTATTTCCTCTCTCTTTTCCCCCTCTTGCTTTCTCTCACAACACCTGCTTCATGTGCTATTTTTTTCTCTTTAGAAATGCTCATGTTCTAAATTAAGACTTCTTTTTTTAGTTTTAATTGGTAAATTATTTTTACTTTTAGATTAACAAAATTGTTTACAGACACTGTATGCATACTTGTTCTTAATTTAGGGGCTGAGTTTTACTAAATAGTTGGAAAGTAATCCTCCCAGAATGGAGCCAGTCTTTCACACAAGGAAATGATTTTTAAAAAAGAATAGAGGTGTGGAAGCGATAGCACAGAGGGTAGGGCATTTGCCTTGCACGCATCTGACGAGTTCCGTCCCCAGCATCCACATATGTTCCTCAAGCTTGCCAGGAGTAATTTTTGAGGCAGAGCCAGGAGTAACTTAGAGCTCTGCTGGATGTGGCCCAGAAACAAAATAATAATAATAATAATAATAAAATAAATAAATAAAATAAAAATAAAGAGTAGAAAACAATGCCAGGGAAAGACATTTGTTCTTAAAATATGGCCACAATTCACTATTTTATGTATTAATTCACTAATATTTAAATGACAACAAAAAAAATAATTATTTCAGAGTTTATTGAGATTACATTGTGTGCAAGATAAATGTGGTAACAGTCTTAAAACCATAGTAGGACAAGACAGACATAGGCCCTGATAGAAAGAATATTATAACAGGGGAAATAGCAAGAAAACCAATATGATAACAGATGCAGAATAAATAGCGTGGGAGATCTAAGCATCAGAAAACTAATAAACAAATTTTTTGAAGATGCAAATACGTTTTTATAACCATGATTATGAAAGCATAAAATATAACATGCATTAAGTATTATTTTGTTGAAATTATAGCACTGCATAAACATCTGTGAACTACAAAATAATTTCAGATGTGGGGGCAGCTAAGAAGAAAGGAAAGAAAAAGAAAGAAAGAAAGAAAGAAAGAAAGAAAGAAAGAAGAAAGAGAGAAAGAAAGAAAGAAAGAAAGCAAGAAAGAAAAGAAAGCAAGCAAGAAAGAAAGAAAGAAAGAAGAAAGAAAGAAAGAAAGAAAGAGAAAGAAAGAGAGAGAGAAAGAAAGAAGAAAGAAAGAAGAAAGAGAGAAAGAAAGAAAGAAAGAAAGCAAGAAAGAAAAGAAAGCAAGCAAGAAAGAAAGAAAGAAAGAAAGAAAGAAAGAAAGAAAGAAAGAAAGAAAGAAAGAAAGAAAGAAAGAAAGAAAGAAAGAAAGAAAGAAAGAAAGAAAGAAAGAAAGAAAGAAAGAAGAAAAAGAAAGAGAATTAATTATGATTCTTCGTCTGTGCTTAGGAATGACCCATGGCAGAATTCAGGGGATTTAAGTGATACTGGGAAGTGGAGAAATGAAAGACAAATACCTTACCCTCTATTTTATAGCTTTCTAGCTCTCTATCATAGAGATTTTAAAAATTCTGTGTAACAATGGAACTGCAGTGGTGCACAAGAGTTAGGGTGCTTGCCTTGCACTCCCTAACCTAGGACCGACCTTAGTTCGGTTCCCTAACGTCCCATATGGTCCAAGTCAGGTTCGATTTCTGAGGACATAGCCAGGAATAACCCCTGAGCGTCACCGGGTGTGACTCCAAACCCCCCATATGTGTAATAATAAAACCCTAAAACCTGATAGCCGAATGTACTTTCTTAAAGTTCCTCTCAATTTTTGTGGCTATGCTTATAAAATTAATGAACAGATGAGCTAATTATATATATATATTCATTTATTGATACTATACTATTTTTATAAACATTTTATCATGAGAGCTTTATTGTTGTAGTTCTTTTTTGAAAAGCAATCTTAATATTTGTTAAATGCATCAATACATAAAATAATTTACCAAGAAAAAATCGGGGATAGAGTGATAGTATAGTGACCATTATGCTCGCCTTGCATGGGGCCAACCCAGTTTATAGCCCTGGCACTACAAATTGCCTTCCAAATTCTCCAAGAGTGGCCCCTAAATTTAGACCGAGGGATAAGCCCTGAGTACAGCCAGGTATGGCCCAAATAAACAAAAACCAAAACAGTTTATAGGGACTAGATAGAATAACAGGTAAGTTGCTTGTCTTCCATGAGGTCAACCTGCTTCAATTCCCCACACTGTATTTGGGCCCCCAAGCCTCACCAGGAATAATAACTGAGCACAGAGCCAGAAGTAAATCCTGAGCTTAGATAAGTGTAGTCCCAAACACAGAGATAATCAGTTAAAAATAATTTACAACAAACATAGTCATCTGGACTACACGTTTTTACTATCATCAGAGGACATGTTATTATGCTGTAATATGATTAACTGGCTTTTACAAACTAATTCAATAAATAATGAAGGACAAGTTTACCTGATGCCAACACCGGTTATAGTGCCTTGTAAAATATGCCACTTTATTTCCACTACAAATTTTAACTCTTTGTTTTTTATAAGTTTTTAAATGTCCTAGAAAACTTCTGTATAGTTGCACTAAATTTGGTTTGATTACATAATGACTTTGATATATTGTCTAGCATTTTTCTTCAGTATAGAACAAATTTAGTGAATGAGAACACAGGATTTATAATATTAACTTTTTGCTTTTTTCACTTACCATGTCTGTATTCTGATAATCATAATTAATTCTATTTCTTTCTTTCTTTCTTTCTTTCTTTCTTTCTTTCTTTCTTTCTTTCTTTCTTTCTTTCTTTCTTTCTTTCTTTCTTTCTGTCTTTCTTTCTTTCTTTCTTTTCTTTCTTTCTTTCTTTCTTCCTTCCTTCCTTCCTTCCTTCCTCCTTCCTTCCTTCCTTCCTTCTTCCTCCTCCTTCCTTCTTCTTTCTTTCTTCTTTCTTTCTTTCTTTCTTTTTCTTTCTTTCTTCTTTCTTTCTTTCTTTCTTTCTTTCTTTCTTTCTTTCTTTCTTTCTTTCTTTCTTTCTTTCTTTCTTCCTTCCTTCCTTCCTTCCTTTCTTTCTTTCTCTTCTTTTCTTTTCTTTCTTTCTTTCTTTCTTCTCTTTCTTTCTTTCTTCTCTCTCTCTTTCTTATCTCTCTCTTTCTCTCTCTTTCTTCTTTCTTTCTTTTTTCTTTCTTTCTTTCTTTCTTTCTTTCTTTCTTTCTTTCTCTCTCTCTCTTTCTTTCTTTCTTTCTCTATCTCTTTCTTTCTTTCTTTCTTTCTTTCTTTCTTTCTTTCTTTCTTTCGTTTTCTTCCTTTCTTTCTTTCTTCTTTTCTTTCTTTCTTTCTTTCTTCTTTCTTTCTTTCTTTCTTTCCTTTCTTTCTTTCTTTCTTTCTTTCTTTTCTATTCCTTAGATTCCTCACTTGGAAATAAGGGTAATAATACAGAGGGGACAACATATTCTAGCCGACCTGGGGGGAGGGAAGAGGAAATGGGAGGTAGGACAGAAACGGAGGTGTAGGGAGGACAATTTGGTGATGGGAATCCCCCCTGATTTTATGTAAATATGTACCTAAAATATTATTGTCAACACTATGTAAACCACTATGATCAAAATAAAAATTAAAAAAATGAAACTTTTATTTTACATAACACACAAAATTTAACTAGAAGTGCAATAGCTGAAACTGTACAATCTTAGAAGATAACATAGAGGAAGATTCTGACATTGGTTTTATCAATTATTTGGGGCAAAAGGACATAAATAGGAAATGCATGCAAAAATAAATGAGAATACTTAAAACGACAAATTTTTGTATAGAAAAAAGGTCATAATATGAGAAGACAATTTACATAATGGAAATATTTTAAAAGTATCTCTATCAAATATACAAAATATGCAATGTTAATATGTCAGAAACTCACAATTTAAGAACAAACAAAATAAAAATAAAAACATGACTCAATTTGAAACGTATTTTTTTGGAATACATACAAATGGCCATTGGAATATGAATAGTTACATAGAATTACTAATCAGAGAAATGCAAATAAAACCACAATGAAATCTAACCTCACACTGTTAGCAGAAATGTAAATTGCTAACAACAATATGCAAATAGTGTTTGAAAATTTCACTTAATATTATAAGAAAAACTATTATGTGACTGAGCAACTTTTCCCAAAATAAATAAAGTCAGTATTTTTTTTGGGGGGGTTGGTTTTGGGGCTGCACTTTGGTACTCAGGTCTTTCTCCTAACTTTGTGCTTATGGACCAATACTGCCAGTACACAATAGTTAATACATTGTGCCTAAGATGAAAATGAGTTTCATCATGCAACAACTATGTTATATCCTGTATTAGTATCTGGAAGAGATATGACAATCATGATATGGAAAAAAATCGTGATCATGAGTGAATTAGTGAAGAAAGAAAATAAAGTTTATATTTAATTTTACACTGTAGATGTGGTATATTATTATGGCATGAATAAGGAAGTTGTGAGAGCAGAATGATATTTACATGGATAGGGGCTTGCTTTACATGCAGTTGACATGTGCTTGATCCCCTGCACCCCAAAGCTTCTCTGAGCACTACCAAAAGTGCAGAGACACAGAGCCAGGAGTTAGCCCTTACTACAAGATGAGCCTCTTAAACAAACAAAAAAGCAAATAAATAAATAAATAAGAAAAATTTACCATTTTAAATCACATGATGGTTGAACCTAAAGAAACTAGATCATAAAACTAAAACCCCAAATATTGTATGATTTCATGTGCATTGAGTATTAAAAAAAATAGAACTCGGGGCCAGAATGGTGGTGCAAGTGGTAAGGCATCTATCTACCTTGCGCATGCTAGCCTAGGACGAACCATGGTTCGATCCCCTGGCATCCTGTATGGTCCCCCAAGCCAGGAGCAATTTCTGAGCACATAGCCAGGAGTAACCCCTGAGCATCACCGGGTGTGGCCCAAATACAAAAACAAACAAACAAACACTTCTTAGATGCAGCTTAATAGTACTTGATAGGTGAGTTGTGATTGGGAGAGACGGAGAGATAATGGGAATACAATTCCTGTTATAAGATAAAAAGTTCTAAATATATAATGTACAACATAGTAACTATAGTGAGTCATACTATGTTTCATAAAATTTGCTTACAGGATAAATCTTAAGTTGTCACACAACAAAAATTAAAAAATATAAGAGATGATGGTAGGTTAGCTTAACTATTTTAATCATTCTACTATAAACCCAGGTACCAAATAATCAAAATAACTAATTTTAATAAATCAGACAATATGATAATCATATTTATCTTATATGTATTCACTTATAGTAGCTTATTATTGCTTCACAAATTACGAGATATTAAGCATTTTAAAACATATACTTATCTTCACAATTTTTGTTGAATAGATTTTTATGGCCTGATTTTTACTCTGCTCTAGGAATTATAGGCTTAAAATCAAAGAATAGAGTAAATTAACTGTCTATAAATTCTGGAGAAACATTACTGCTGAGTTCACTTCTGCTGCTGACTGAATTCAGTCCTTTGTGTTTGTAGTACTTTGGTCTCTTTCTTTTCTGGTTATCAGCTGTGGATTGCTTTCAGCTCCTGCAGGCCAGTTTATACCTTCATGCATGAGCTATCTTATCATTAATGTAGCAATGACACATCAAATACTTCTCATGCTTCGTATATTTGATTTCCTACAATTATCAGCCAGAAAAAGCTATGATTTGGTTATACTATACAGAAATTATCCTTATTATGTTAACTATGCCACATAGCACACCTACTCACAAGAGTAAAATTCCATCATATTTACAATATTTGTAATGGTACAAATAGTTATAGTCGAGTTGGGAAACCTTGGGAACCATATTAAAAATTTAGTTATCATGATACACTTGGGAAGCACTTATAAAACTCAATATTTATATAAGCACTTAACACATGCTTCTGTTATCCTAAAAAAATTCAATATATAGCATTTCTAGATATAAAGAGTCATAAGAATTTAGGATTTTTGTTGTATAGAAAAATTGAAACCCACCATGTAGCTTCCTTATTTTCAAGGAAAATATTAAAGACTAAACTCTCAATTTGATTTCTCACAATGTAAGTAAAATATTGTTTAAAAGGCTACTTTATGTAACAGAATTTAGAACTGTTGGATATTTGTAATCACATGCAACTTCTGCCTTCTTCTGGTGCTTTGGAGCATAGCATGAGAATTTTTTACTTTATAAAAAAAGAATATTTTAAAAGTTTTGATTATACACACATCAAAATAGCTACTATTCTAACTTAATGTTGGAATATTCATTTAAGAATATACAAATTAGGGCCCAGAGAGATAGCACAGTGGCGTTTGCCTTGCAAGCAGCTGATCCAGGACCTAAGGTGGTTGGTTCGAATCCCAGTGTCCCATATGGTCCCCCGTGCTGCCAGGAGCTATTTCTGAGCAGATAGCCAGTAGTAACCCCTGAGCACCGCCGGGTGTGGCTCAAAAAAAAAAAAAAAGAATATACAAATTACTAGCCACATTCATGTTAATATTTTCAGTCAAATATAAGGAAAATAATTCATTATACACAAGGTCGGGGCCGGGAAGGTGTGGCGCTAGAGGTAAGGTGTCTGCCTTGCAAGCGCTAGCATAGGAACCACGGTTCAATCCCCCGGCATTTCATATGGTCCCCCAAGCCAGGAGCTATTTCTGAGCGCATAGCCAGGAGTAACCCCTGAGCGTCAAAGGGGTGTGGCCCAATAACCAAAAAAAAAATTAACTAACTATACACAAGGTCATTGACTTGAGTCTCTTAAACTCCAGGGTCTATTTAGCTTAGAATTTATTTATAGATGCTGTCATGATTCCTATTTTAAGGCATATAGGTTGGGTTCATAAACCAGCATGGGATGATTCAATCAACACAGTAGGCACACCATTCTGTAAAAGTACAGTAAATCTCCTAAAAGGATATAAAAATTCAAGTTCTTTCAGGATAGTTCAGGAATGTCCAGTAATTGAATAATATTTAGTTTTATTATTTATAATTATTGTTTCCAGGATTTTTAAGTGGATATAAAAACTTAATTAACTGTCTCTTTATATTAGAACCATCCTAATGAGTGAAAGCATACAGAGCACTTGACCATTATATATTATTCTGTATTATAGACAGATAATTTAGATATTTAGACAGATGTTAGATAACTTATAACACTTTTCTCCTTTTTTATTGTTTTTGTTTTTGGGTCAGATCCTAGCTCTGTGTTCAGGGATTCATTTGGGATGCCAGATATCAGATCCAATTTGGCTGTGTGCAAAGCAAGCACCTTACCCACTCTACTATAGTTTCAGTTCCAACTTTGCTCCTTTCTTACCTTAATATTCTTTGGCACTGACTTGATAGTCTCATTTTCTTCATAGCCCAGCAGAGAGTCCACACAGAGAAGTACCTGGTTAATTGTCCCTATATGTGTTATTTAGCTTCACTTAAAGAAGGCATACAATAGAAGAATCTCCTGTCAGGATAGTCACCCAAGATAATAGTAAAGAATTTTCCATCAGAAATGAGTAAACCAAGTACCAAATGCTGGAGCACTAATGTCTCAGATCATATAGCAAATCTACCATGGAATTTATCCCTATTAACATCCTTAACTTCCTTCCATTCTAGGCAATAGTTTTTGCTTCATTTGTTCCTAGGTTATTGAGATTGTACTCTGGTGCTGTCTCTTTATAGGTTTCTTTCATTGTGTGGTCCCATTCATATCTTGGAACATTTGCTCTCAAGAATTCAAAGTAATTAAATGCAGATAATGCCTATTTGTCTACAAACCATTTTTGTTGACAAGGCTCATAATTGGAACATTAACCCTTTGTAGAGGGAGGAAAACTAGTGATTCAATAGCTCAATGAAAGAATGTTGGAATGAAACAGAATTGAAAGGAAGTCCTGGACAACCAAATAAGCAATTAAAAGTGGGAGAAACAAAATAGAAAATCATGTGAGAGAAAAAATAGAGGAACAAAAGTATTAAATTATGTATGCATGTCTGTCTGTCTGTATGTATGTATGAGAGATATGCTTTCTATGTTGCTTCAGAGGATACAAAGGAACAAGGCAAGCCATTCTTAAAAGTTGAGACCAACCTAAAGTTGACAGAGACCTCAGTCCTGTAAAAGCATAGAACAAAATTTAGCCCAAATTATTCTTCTTTAGGATGCCCCCCCTTAGACTTAGGAAGGAACTATCTCTGCCAACATCTTATAATTTCAGTTGAGATAAACATCACTTATAACATTGTTTGTTTCAATTGCACAGCTTTATGTTCCAACGTATGTATATACCATATTATTACCACCTTTGAAATTTGGTCTCATTCTGTTACTATATGATTCTGGTACCACTTTAACTGGTTTTAGCATCTTTATATCTGTTCATTTAGGTAACCAACCTTATGTTGTCAAACAACTTGATTTTTATCTTAGTGAGAATTGTAAAAGAGATGAACTGAGACACCAGACTAACATGATTTAGTAGTATTTTATTTTATTCTACTTATTATTAATTTTGACAAGTGGTCAGCTTAGTGTGTTCACAGTAATTTATCCTAAATTAGGACTGTCCCCTCAAATTTGGGAAGAAATCATCTCTGCAGATATGTTATGTTTTTCAGTTGAGGTAAACATCATTTATAAATGATACCTGGGAACAAACATGATAAACTGTTTGCAAAGCAAGCTACTTACCTCCTTCACTATCTCTCTGACCTATTTTATTTTAAATAAATATAGTGTCAAGATGCTAAATTGACATGAACAGCATTAACAGCATAAAATGAGTAGTTTTTAATCATTTTTTCTGAGATTGATGACTTGTTTTTCTTTCTTTTATATTTAGTCTTTATTAAAGTAAAAAAATTATTCTTGATTGGGTTTCAGACATAGTGTTTCCACACCAATTCTTTTACCAGTGTCTACTTCCCTCTAGCAATGCTCCCTACTGCTGCTACAAGTATCCTTAGCTAGATGTATATTTTTGGTTTTAGTTGTTTTTCTTTTTTTCATTTGTTTCTTTATCCAGTCATCTAGTCTTAGACACTTGGGGTAGTTTCCATATTTTGACTACTGTGGAGAGTACTTCAAGGAACACAGGGGAAATATGTTTTTTCTTTTTCTTCCAATTTTGTTTTGGGAACCTTGGAGTCTATTTCAAGAAGTGGAGTTGCTTGTTCCAATGGAAACTCAATTTCTAGATTCTTAGTAATGTTCACATTGTGGTGGTCAAATTTTCTAAGATCATACTAGTTTCTCAAGTCTATGATGGTAAGAGAGTCTAACTCAAAGTGGGTGGTAAGGTTTTATTTCCTGATCTGTCTAGCTACACTGTACCTTTTGGTGGTATAAATGAAAAGCGGAGTGAAATAATTCCAGATAGTTACAAACCTGTTAACTGTTTATTTTTCCATCTTATAAAATCCTCTGTTACAATTAGTTTTTCCACCAGGGGAATGAGAAAGAACCAACTGGATTTCAGTTTCTCAACACAACTTTCTAAACATCTGAATCATCTGGATATTCTATAACATTCTGTTTTAATTCCAACACTCATTCTCTATCTTACTAAAGAGCATGATTTTCTATCCTCTTTTTTCATGACAACTCACTATCAAAAGTTAACACTTGACTCGGCTTTTTGGTTATGTTGCATTCAATCATACAAGGATGTATCTTTATGGAAAAAATCCAATTAGACAGTTTGAAAATAGTGATGATCTAAACAAAAAATGAAGAAAATTTTAGATTTAATGCAACCTTTATGTTATATTAAGTATTATACATAACGTTTATTCAGTTATTTGAGGAAACATAAATTTGGTATTAGTACCTTAATTTTTCCTATATGTTTATTATTATAATCTTAATTATATTATATAGAAAGATATTTATTTGTTCATTTGTTTAGGAGTCTCCCAAGAGATGATCAGAATCTTGGAATTTGGTGATAATCTATCACTGGGGCAGATGGTTCTATCTTTTGCTTTGACAATGTAATATTGCTCAGACTTGTCCATGGTAGAGGCCACTAGGGCCAAACTTTTGGGGGACAGCCTGCAGTACAGGGAATTAGACTAAATCATAAGCATGCAAGGATGTCTGAGCTATTTTCCTTCCCTAGTGTTTCATTTAAAAAACAAATCACGACAGAGGCACGGCTGGGCTCAGAACACTCCGCATGCCAGGATTTCTGGGGTGTTTGACTGGTATGTTGGGGGTTCTGGGCAGGACAGCTAGCCATAGGCCCCCTGGGCTGACCACTTAGTCCAGGCGAACAAGATTTCCCCCACACCAGGCGGGTCTTCAGGGCCACGCCTGGTTAATCGGGCCCTGGGGGGAGGGGGTGAGAAATCCCTCCCTAGGCATCCAAAAACTACAGAACCGCACGCGTACTTCAGGTATTAAGAGTATTTCTTTTTCTTTTGTTATGTTTTGCATATACAGAATGTTCATTTTGCATTCTGCCCTTTCCCACACCTCTACGAAGCTCTTTTTTTACTCCTTAACTCTCTAAACCCCTCCCAAACGTCACTAACCTACATTACTCTTTTTAACTTCAGTAGTGTACAATCCTAATCACAGTCCAAAGCTGTGCATTGTGTATGACAACCCCAAACTGTTTCAAGATACATATAATGGACACGTATTTCTTTAGAATATTTTGTGTTTTTTCTCTGACAGCTATAATTCTTACTAAATGTTGTCTTATACAGTGACGATTCTAACCACTTTATATCTTCTTGTTTCGAGCTGTTTAACGAGGAATATTGGTGAAACAGTCCCCCAGTCTAATGCTTATGATTGAACCATATCATGGGAATAATTGGAATTGTTCTTATGGCCCCCATATGCGACAATAACACCACGTGGCATTGCTTCTTATTTGCATAGGCACATTAAAATGGGAAAATACTATACATACAAATAAGATCCTATCTAATAGAGATTGGAACACACAAATCTTGTAGTGCAAAGGGACCTTACACCCTGAACATTGACATCACGACCTGGCACAGACCTCAGAAGAAAGGGCATTTTCCATTCTCCTCTGAACCAGGGAAGCCATCCACAAAACATCCAGGCTGGTCTATAACACCACCTGGAAGCAATCCTCTACCATGGAAGACCCTACACTGCTCAGACATCGACCTGCTCAAAAGAGACTTCCCTTAACACTGAGAAGACTTAACAAGAACAATGACCTGCTTACAGGACAGGGCTCCCTGCATTGCCCTTTGATTGTGAGGTGAAAGGAGAGGACGCTCCACATCCTGACTTCAATGTAGGATATGCAGATTCCAGGATCTTTAATACAGAAACATGATACAAACAACAGAGACTGTGTGAAAAATAAAAGTGTGTTGGCACTACAGACAATGTCTTGGATTGGACGATCTAGCTTGCCTGGAGCCTAGAGTTGGTCTTGTGCCAGGAAACTTCAGGGGTCAGATCTCTTTGTATTTAGGCCAAGGTTATTTCTTTCCATGTCCCTCATATTTTGGTGGGCCTATGCAAACAACAATTGCCACTCTAACACCATTTTTACTGTGCTCCTTTGACTCTAATCCTTAAAAAGAACTCACTTAAAATTTGAGGTTAACTTAAGCTAATATGCATATATATGGAAATGTAAGAAAATACTATGCCTGTAATGTTTAAGGAGTTACGTAAGTTTTATGGCTTTGGATTGCCTTGTGTGCTGTTAAGAAATATTATAATGTGTTACAATCTGGGGACTTGAGGGACAAAGTAATTGTACATGGATTCTGTCTTATTTATCTTAATGTTCTTTGGCTGAAATTTCAAAGTTAAGATATCAGCAAGGGGACTTCTGAGAATTATGTTATGGGTGATTGTCCTTCCACTGTAACTTTACCTTGTCCTCTTTCTTTGCATCCTTGTTCTCATAATTAAAAATAAAAATTAAAATAAAACAAATCACAAAATGAAACAGAGGATTTTAGATACACATTTTAGGTTCATTTCCAGTCCCACATACAAATACACAAATTTTGTCTTACTAATAAATGTCTTGTGTTAATATTAATGGAATAATACCAAAACATCAGCATTTACTAAAATATGCAATTCAAATTAGATTTAATATGAGATGTATAGTTCTATGTGTTTTTATTTGATATTACATGATGTTACATCTTGATGACTGTGCTTTATTTATTGATCCCTCTTCTTCTCCTACTAGTGTAAAAAATAACTGATTTTTTTTAACATTTTGTGTTTGTTTATCCTGAGGCTACACACAGATTTGCTCAGAATTTAGTCCTGGTTCTGTTTCAAAGCCAATTCCTGGCAGGGTCAGTGCAATATAGCAGGTGTAGGGATTTGAGCATAGTTAGCCATGTGCAAGTCAAGTGCCTTACCTGTGTACTATAGACCCATTAAAATATTATTCATAGCTTTCTTTTCCTAAAATGCCATAATTTAGCAGCAGAAGCTTTCCACTATTGCTTCTTTTACTTAACAACATGTATTCAAGGTTTTTCAATGTTCTTGATGTCTGATTTTTCTTTTAGTATTATTTAATATTAAGCTTTGAATCAATTTATTAATGAGCTAACTGAAAAATATTGTTATGCTTCCATATTGGGTCTTATTAGAGGTAAAGTGTTACAAATTTATATTTGCAATTTTATATGTTCAAAATATATTTTGTGGGTATTTAACAGATGTCATTATATTATAGGGAAAAGTGGTTTCTTTTAGCTGAGAGATATTTTATTAATGTTGGTCCTCTGGATTTTTTCACCAAAATCATTTTTTTCTGCTTCTCCCAAGAAATATATATGTATTTCTGATTGCTCCACATCAGCTGTTCCTTTCTTAGGATTTAAAGTGTATCCTCTATTGTATTAAATCCACCAGTACTAACTGGCATTTAGCCACGTTGAAGACTCTTCCCTCTATAAATGTTATTTATGTCAAGCTTATATTAATTATATTTATCTACCTCTTTAAAGATTGGGCATGGAATAAAGACATGATTTGACTTTGGTGGCCCTAGAGATTCTAACCTAAACTAAGCTCAAAGGTTGAATAATTCATATTTGTTCAATCTTTTAAAAAAATCAGAGCCAATCCTATTTAAACATATTAGATGTACTTTATCTTATCATACTCCCCATTACAAAATAAATTTTGTAATTACTAAATGAATTACACCTGAAAACTTTCTTCTGTTATTTAATGTAATTTTCACAAAAAGCCAAGGTCAAATGTTTTCTATCCTTTTTTTTTTTTTTGATATTGTGTATTACAGGGAAAAAGAGAAATGATGCTCTTTGGTAAGATAGAGAATTAGTGTCAGAATCAAAATAAAATGGTGTGCATATGCAGATGATAGGAAAGATGTGTTGAGGGTCTGAAATCAACTTGGTTCTTACTCACTACCCTGGAGGGAGTGGGAAGACTACTTATATCAGAGAATTTTACAAAAAGAAAAAATAATCAGAGAACAGTTTATAACTATATAGAAATTATTTCACTCTGCTTTCTCTTTATACCACCCAAAAGGCACAGAGTAGCTGGACAGATTAGGAAAGAAAATCTATCTACCTATTATGAATCATACTTCTAGGTAATTTTAATTCACTTACTAGTAATTCATTAACTCTATAGGGCTTTATGGCTATATTAGAGTGACCGGGAATTATTATATAGAAATAAAATTTGGTAAATTAGATTAGATAAAAATTTATCTGGTATTTTCTTAGGTCCTAAGGTTGTTTTATATTTTTCTTTAGAATTTCTTAGTCTCTGACATTTCAGAAAGCCACATCTTGTTCACCTCAACATTCCTGTGGCTTCAACCTCTGAAAACACTTTCTATATAGTAAATCCCACAAATAACCCTTGTATCAGGTGTCATAAGCAATGTGAAAATAACCAAAATGGAGGTTTTTCCTACTTTCAGGATGCTTCTATATTGCACTTCTCAGATTTCTTAGGATATCAATCCCCCTGAAAATTGTTATGGTAGAAAGCATGTCTCTACATTGTTTTACATGCTTTTTAAATATTAAATTTGACCACATTCTATGAAAAATGATTTGGAAGATATTGCTACATAGTAAAATGATTATCTGTCTTAGTTCTTAGTGCTACCATGTATTTTTATTTATTTACAAAAGGGAAATACATAGAAACTCACAATAGAAAAAGATCTTTTTTTTTCTTTTTCTTTTCTTTTTTTTTTTTTTTTTTTTGTGGCTTTTGGGTCACACCCGGCAGTGCTCAGGGGTTTTTCCTGGCTCCGTGCTCAGAAATTGCCCTGGTACGCACGGGGGACCATATGGGACGTCGGGATTAGAACCGATAACCTTCTGCATGAAAGGTAAACACCTTACCTTCATGCTATCTCTCCGGTCCCAGAAAAAGATCTTGCCACTTTTGGACATGTCTTCAGAGATACAAAGACATAGAAGTTGTGATGGAAGGTTTTAGTTGTCAAACCTGCTGAGGGCAGCAGTTTGGAAATGATGCTCTATCAGCATTTATTTTTTTGAGAAACCTTTGTAATTGAGAGGTCAGAAGTGAAATGAAGTAAAAACAATATATTCTAGAAGTATTCAATTGCAACTTAATTCTATTTCAATACACCTGAGTAGATTGAAAATTTGTTTATGGAAACTAAAGAGCATTTTACAAGGCATTTTACTAACTGCCAATATTGCTATTAATTTCTCATACTGTAACTAGGAAGACATAGCAAAACCTAGCTTCAATTCTTTTCAGGTTAATTTGTTCAGGTTATTTTCTCTAATGTATATGAGGACTGATATGTGGAGAAGGCCACTTGAGTGATGACAAAGTCTTCCTGGTTTACTAAATAATAACAAATTTCTTTTTTTCTCAAATTATCCTGGGAAGGGTCAAAAGCTGAATAACAGCTCCCACCCCTCAGTATCCCACAGTCTAATTCCTGGAACCTGTGAAAATTACTTTAGATAATGGAAGAAAGTTTTCAGGTGTAATTAAGTTAGAAATTGATGCACTTTAAACACATAGTGAAAGAATATGGTGGACATAAAAAGCTGAAAATGTAAAGATCCTGCAAAAGGAATTAAGTCTGACTACACATTGATTCTAATGTAGTCAGACTGTCTTCAGGGTCATGGGTGTAACTCAGCAATAAAGCACTTGCCTGTTTGTGTGAGGCTCAGTTAGTATTGACTAAGAGCAACCCCTGAGCATTGTCGGGAATGGGTTCTAAACTGATTTTTACTTTGGACATCAGGAATGTTTTAAAAAATAAAGTACATTTTTATTTTATATATGTATATATATATATATATATATATATTAATCACACTCAACCTTCTCAGGTTCAATTCTAATTCTGAAATCATCCCTGATATGCTTGAGATTGAACTAGTTATGGTTAAGTACAAGGCAAATCTTAACTATCTATATATTACCTATATATAGTATCTTTCCAGCTCAAACCTGGTATTTATTTTAAGCCATGTTATTTGTTGTAAATCATTATAGTAGCCACAAGAACCTAACTTATTAACAAGGGAATGAAATTACAACTGATATCAAACTACTTACATGAAGACCCTGGTTCCAACATATACTAGCTATTAAATCTGAGATGATATGACAATACCCTTTTACATTTATATTAGGGTATTAATGGTTTAAACAATAACAATATGTTACCTAATCACAGAAGTATCTTAAAAATACAGCAAATTAATTTTAATTAAAGAATTCTAATAAATAAAATAGATGAAAATGCAAAGATCTAGAACCCTACTTACAATAAAAGCAAAACATAACTTGTGGTCGTCATTGTTAAGAAACTGTGGCATGACTTAGGGTGAGTGGTAGCAGCTTCAGACACAACTGAAGAGAAAACTTCAGATTATTCTTGTCCTTAGAAAAGAATATTCTCAAGGAAGTACTGAATAATGTTTGCTTATTTTTATTTTATTTTATTTTCAGAAAAATGGACAGTAGTTAAATGAGTTTTTCAACTTCCAGATTACACACATGGCTTTTTGTTGTTGTTGTTGTTGTTGTTGTTGTTGGATAGTTTTGGAGTTTATTAAAGAAGAACATTTACTCAGCATTGACAGCATTGACTACTATATGAAAATAAAATTATTTTCAAGAACTATATGCATTGAAATCTGTTAGGGTGGTTCTTTCTCAGTTATACCTGGGTATCCAGATTTAGGTAGCAAGATGCTTATAAAAGAAAAATAAGGGTCAGAAGATACTGGAGAGGTTTAGGCTAGGCAACTGACTTTTATTAGCCTGACTCTGGTTCTATCCTTTGCATAGCAAGTGCTCCAGTTGTCAACAATAGAATGATTCATAAACATGGAGACAGGAATAAGCTCTGAGTTCTGCTGAATATACCTAGCTACAAATAAAGATAAATAAAAATCCAATTTTAAAATGTATTTACTCATTTTAAGTATATATTAAAGGTTTGAGAGGTAATAAATGAGATAGGATGCTTACCTTACATGTAGTCCATAAGATCCAATCACCAATACCACATATATTTCATGATGTCTATCAGAAATGATCCTCAAACTCAAAGATAAAAGTAAACCCTGAACATTTTAGGGCATGAACCATAAATCAAGATAAAGAGAGAAATAGAGGAAGAGAGTATATCTAATGACCTTCTAGATACGAAGTATATGCACTATTGGAATAGCTGACATATTTTTATTTAAGTGACATTCTAGTAAAAAGAAGACAATAGGTGAAAAGTTAAATGAACCAACATGATCGTTTCATAAGTACAGAGTTGAAAAGGGATTACTGTGTTGAAAAGTGACCTAGGCACTGTACCTGGCTAAGATTTGGATGAGCTGAGAACCAAATGATGATAAGGTTTGGATAGATTAGAGGCAAAGACAATTCAAATCAGAGAGAAACCTAATCCACAACTCTATAATGGACTTAGAATGTGTGTTTATAGAGTTGATAGAAGTTAATTAGTATGCTAGAATGTAGTAACTGTGTAAGTTATAATTAGAGCAGGCTATCGCTTGATTATGAGAGGTACATGGATTTATACGGGTATAGATTTGGGGTTCTAGTTTAAGAGATACAGAATTAAAGGTTTATGGTAATATTACTGAAACTGTTTCAGAGGGTTTTAATTAAAAGTATAGTGTGATAAGTTTGGGCTGTTAAACTTTCATTTTGCTTATTATATAAAGCACAGGTTTCAGAGTACTAAAGAAATACGTAGATAAATTTTTAAGCAGTTAGTGCAAATGATAATGGTTACTAATTTGAACACAATGGTAGCAATGCAGATAAACTCAAATAGAGAGTTTTTTTTAGATGTGTAGTCAAAGTGCTTTGGTGGAATAAATACAAAAATGAGAGGAAAAGGAAAAATACAACTTCAAAGTATATTAATGAGTGCCACATTTTTTAAGATCTCTTTTTGAGAGGAAGAGGAGGTGGTTACACCAGTATGCTCAGACTTATTCCTGACTGTATTCAGGGACCAAGTGAAGTAACATGGGTTACTGCATTTAAAGAAAGAACATTGCTCACTGCCCCATATCTCCAACCTCTGCTTTATTTTCTAAAATGGAAGGCGGATACAGTTCTGTTTTGAGTGTATACTTATTAGACTTTCTTAGTAGACATTACAGATAAAAAAGCATAGTTTTGTATATGTTTATACAGAATTAAAATAATTTAGATATTCACTGAAAGAGTTATGAGTGTTTCACACTAAAGAAGGAAACAAATTGTTATGTTTAATTGGACAAATGCTGTGTATAATCTAGAAAACTGGATGTCTTGGTGTAAGCTTAAATTTTATGTCATTTTATGTTATTATGTTATAAGTATGTCTTTGTAACAGTAGTAGGTACAGTACAAAATGATTTCTTCCCATAAATAAGGCAGAGGTAGATATTATTTAATTCCTGCTGCCACCTAGTGGTACTATTTCATATTAAAAAGAAAAGTTGAACTGTTGAAATTGAAGGCCAAATGAACTCCAGAAGGAAGCTACTTTATGGATACAAAAAGACTAAGAAAAGGAAATAATTTAGTTTAAATCTCATGAATATAAGACTCATAAAACGCTGAAATTTCAGCTCAAGAATTTTCACCTAACAAGACAAAAATGCTCTATCACTCGAAAAACGTGTCATTGGTCTTCCATTGCTAAATTTCTTTTAATTTTTTTTTGTTTCAGTTTTCTATAAAAGGTATTATTTTTCATATCTTTGAATGTTGAAAGTCTAAATGTAAAATGTACTTTCAGGTATGTTTTATGTTTTGTCCTAGTGAATAACACCAAATTTTATATCAAAATGTGTTAATTTTTAGATTGTTTGGATATGCTATTTTTTAATGGACCTTGTAAAAATTCACTAATATTTTTTCCCTTTCATTAACCTCCACCTCCTCCCAGAAGATTTTTTTTTATAAGAGCAACATTTTTTCAGAAAAAGCCAGAGCTCTCTTGCATGCGTTGCATGGCTTGTGTGGGGTTCATCCTGGTTCAGTCCTCAGTACATAATATGATACCTTGAGAACTGCCAGGATCAATGCCTGAGTACAAGCTATATGTGGTTCAAACTATTAACAACATTTTCTTAGGGGATTAGGGGGGTAGGAGGCTAAAGTGAAGGGAAGAAAATAGTTTAATATTAAAACATATATACTCAGTTTATATTAATTTATCATTGTTTTATATACTAAAGCATTTCATGTGTATAGCTTCATGTATTTATATGTGCATAGGGTTCAATACATTTACCAGCTAAGTTATATTGTCATTTCATATTAATATGAATCCTCACCTTTTCCTTCCCATCCCACTTGTAGTAACCATCATTAACTTTACAGTTAGGATTGTGTGTGTGTGTGTGCTTCCAGTTTATCTGTGTAGTTATTTATACTCCAGATATAACTAGATATAGTGCAATTGTCTTTCAATTCTGAGTCATTTCTATGGCATAATTACTTCAATTTTCCATTTTTGTCCCTAAAGACCTGTCTTCATTTTATTTTATGACAGAATAAAAATATCACTGAATATACATTCTATAGCTTCTTTATCCAGTCATCTACCGATGTAAATTTAGATTGATTCTATGGGTTGACTGTTGTCAATAATATAAGAACACAGAGGTGCAAGTATCTTTTCTGCTAGTGTTTGGATAAATGCCATGTGTGATATTTCTGGATCGAATAATATTTAAATTTTAAATTTTTTGATTTGTTTTTGGGCCATACTGGTCAATCCTTAGGGATTTACTCCTGACTGCACTCAGGAATCACCCTTGACAGTGCTCAGTGACTAGATAAGATTCCAATGATCAAACCCAGATCAGCCATGTACAAGGAAAATGCCTCATCTGCTGCACTATCCCACTGCTCCCTCCATTTTTAGTTTAAAGAATCTTCCACATGTTTTCCATAGAGATTACACAAATGAAATTTATATTCTTACCAACAATGAACCAGAGTTTCTTTTTCTATATATCCCCACTAACACTTAATACTTTCAATCCTTCTATTATAAAGACTATTCTTTTTTTTCGCTCCCCCTTATAAAGACTATTCTAACAGGTGTAAGATGATCATTGCAGTCTTTCTTTACATTTCTCTAATACTAAATACTGTTGAACATTTAATGTCTTTGATCACAAGTTTATATACATACATATATATATATGTATATATATATATATATATGAAGCACAGTTAAAAAGTAAAGAAAGGAATTCAACTTTAGTGAGGAAAGATTAAGGGAAGGATACATGAAAGTATAATATGATTTCTAGAAAAGCGAATAGAATTTAATTCAAATGAACAAAAGAGTTAAAAGCATAAGATACATTTTTAAAAGTGGCAACATAAAAGAAAAATAATAACAAGGTTATAATATTTTTATATTAACAAGATAGACTGAATTGTAATGAATAGTAACTTGGGATTTATTATGAATCAAAGAGTTTTACAATTAAAAGAGAAATATAATTTATAATTGCAAAATTAATTAGCATATACAGATATAATATTTAATAATGTATGCTTTAGACTTATGTAATGTTAAATTCAATGTTACTTTAATAAGATTATATTCATAGTGATTAATTAAAATAATGAGGATGATTTGCGTAAAATAGCTAAAATCTTCCCATATATTTATTCTGTGACAGTCATTATTAATATTTAGCTTATATATCTTATTTATACATTTCAATAAACTTAACAGGACATGTAGTTTTTTAATGCCTTTAACGGAAGAGAAAATGTCATTTTAGTTAATAAGGTAAAGACTTTTTCCCCCCAGAGAGCCTACTAGTGAATACTGAAATCTAGTGAATTATTTTTAAATGGGTAAATCTAATTTTATAATGCAAAATTATTATATAGTTATGCAATATATTTAAGAAAATAAAAATTTATGAATAGAAGGGGCAAAATAATCATATAGCTATTACAGTGCTTGCCCTGTATGATACAATTCCTGATACCACTGATCGGTCCCTGCCTGAGCTGTCCCTGAGCTTCAGTGCAGAAAAAGGAGTTCCTAAAGTTCACCTCCTAAATAAATTAATGAATAGAATTAAACAATATTTAATACCTCTGCACAATTTGGCATATCTACTGCAATTTTAAAATCACCATAATAAACCATATCTTGGAAAATTAATAGTGAAATTATGCAAATTCTTTTATACTTGGTGACATTTTTATGGTAGACAACAGAACAGGGGGCAGCAATTATTTATAAGAGCCAGCTAAATATTTGAGGCTTTTTAGATCATATAATCCTTGTTACAATGACTCAGTTCCTCTGTTAAAATGCAAAAGCATCCTTAGACAATGCAGAAAAACATGAACATGGCTTTGTTCCAATAAAACTTTATTAAAAAAACAACAGATGGTGGATCAAGATTGGACTTTGTAATATAATTTAATAATTCTTAATCTTGATCACTGCTTAAAAATATTGTCTAAAAGATAAAAGGAAAATTAGGATGAATTGATATTAACCTTGTTAACAAATGATTTAAATTAGAGCTCTAATGCCAGGCTCAGACTGTGGAGAAGAATTTAAAGTATTTTATATAGGAAAGGAAATAAGAAAAGTGACTGAAGTGGTAATTGTAGATGTAAGAAAGGTTCAATTATAATTATAAATTTTCTATCTTATGTTGCAAGGAAGATTGGTATATTGTGAAACAAGAGGTACAGTGCATGAAAAATATACATATTAACCATCAGTGTAGATAGAAGATGATATAAACGTGTACAGGTTTAATAACTCATACTTCTAACAGCTCTAAAATATTCTTTTTGGAATACTTTCTTTTGAGTAGAAAAATATTGTGACAAGTCATTGGAAAAAAGTTGCTATTTTATGTAATATAACATAAGGCTACCATGTTTACCATGGTAAATTACCATGGTAAAACGATGGTGTTTATATAGTAAATTACCATATGATTTAAAGCAAGTAAATTGTGCATGTAACTTAGGTTGTCTGATACAGATATTTGTAAAGACAGAAGAAGATGTAGTAGAGAGAAAAATGTGAGAAAAATTGATAAATTAAGGGAGATTAAGAAAAATAAAAAACTAACGCTTCTTTATACTTCTATCTACCCTTCAATAAATTATAACATATATGTGGATGAGTTTGATTTTAATGTTTATATAAATCTGCATAAGGTATATCAGACTGTACAATTCAAGAAAATACTTGTAATTTCACAATGGCATAAAAATAATAAAAATATAATCAATACACAGATATATCAGTTACTTTTTCTTTTTTTTTTTTTGGTTTTTGGGTCACACCCGGCGGTGCTCAGGAGTTACTCCTGGCTGTCTGCTCAGAAATAGCTCCTGGCAGGCACGGGGGAGCATATGAGACACCGGGATTCAAACCAACCACCTTTGGTCCTGGATTGGCTGCTTGCAAGGCAAACACCACACTGTGCTATCTCTCTGGGCCCATCAGTTACTTATTATACTAAATAAACCTAATTTATAAAGTTACCCAAAATTCTGGGGTGACTGGTTTTGCTTAGTCATTTGGATGAAATAAAGCAATATAAAGGGAGATAATGATGGAATACAGCACAGGGAAATTTGTTTGAAGAAAGTATTTGAGTAAATGAAAGAGTGGTAAGTACTTCAGACATAGAGGGCTTGACTTGAAATAGGAGCATAATAATTCCTATGCTGTAACAAAAGGACAAGTAAATAATATGGAAACAAATTCATGTGTGTGAATAGTTGATTTAAAGAAAAGATAGAACTTCTCATCCCTTACTTTATTTTCCCAGAAGAATTTGAAATGCAAGTCAGAATTAGTTTTCAAGAGGTAAATATATATGTGAAGTAACTGGAAAAATGAAATTAAAGGACTAAAGACTAGTAGCATTGACCAAATTTGGCAGTATGCAAGACAAAATAGCTTTTATAGGATTTCAGCTCTTGAATATTTATAATCCATACTCAAAAAAATTCAGTTTCTCCTCATAAAAGTTAGTCTAGACATTCTGGATGGGGGAGAGGGAGGAAGAAGAGGGTGAAGAGGAGAGAAGAGAGTAGGGGAGTGGAGGAGAGGAGAGAAAAGAAAAAATGTATGTCCCAGAGACAGGCAGGGGAGAAGGCATAAAGGACGATGGGAGGGAAATTGGAGACATCAGTGGTGGGAAATGTGCACTAGTAAGGGGTATTGTATATTGAATGACTTTAACTGTGAGAAAAATGTATTATGAACAATCTTATAGCCATAGTGTTTAAATAAAGTAATTAATAAAAAAATTTAAAAAACCCCACAAACTTAACTTGAAACCAAAATTAGTTATTATTCCAAAATAATTGACTTGAAGTATGTTTGAAAATCATAAAATAATACACAGTCTTCAGCTATTTATGCATTATAATTTTGCTGTTACATTCATATGAATATTTTGTTATGATTAAGATATTGCTTTCTGAGAAAGGGTTTGTGAACTTTATTTACAATGATGGTATACATGTCATACTCAGCTTGTAGTTACTACAACACTCTCTTTAAATTTTGAAAGCTGCATTAATGGTGGCATTCCCAGTTTGGAAAAGTGTTACAATTTCAAGATGAATTATGTATATGTCGGTATATAATGGTTGTATTTGTCTCTGCTAATATAAGCATTTCTTCTAGTAAAATGTCCTAATAGACTTTCCCAACTAAAAAATTCAGTTTATATAAAATACCTATTATAAAATAGCACCATGTATTGTAATATTATTTTTATTTTATATAACTTTGAATATTTTTTACTTGAAAAATTATCAATTTTTTTAATTTTTTAATTATGAGAACAAAGATTCAAAGAAAGAGGACAAGGCAAAGTTACAGTGGAAGGACAATCACCCATAAACAGAATTCTCAGAAGTCCCCTTGCTGATATCTTAACTTTGAACTTTCAGCCAAAGAACATTAAGAAAAATAAAACAGAAACCATGTACAATTACTTTGTCCCTCAAGTCCCCAGATTGTAATACATAATATTTTTTAGCAGCACAGAAAACTATCTAAAGCCATAAAACTTATGTAACTCCTTAAACATTGAAGGCAAAATACTTTTTTACATTTCCATGCACATGAATATTAGTTTAATATTTAAAAAGTTTAAGTGGGTTGTTTTTCTTAAGGTTTAGAGTCAAAGGAGCACAGTAAAAAACGGTGTTAGAGTGGCAATTATTGTTTGCATGGGCCCACCATAATATGAGGGACATAGGAAGGAAAAGCCTTGGCCTAAATACAAGGAGACCCCTACCCCTGAAGTTTCCTGGCAAAAGACCAACTCTAGGGTCCAGGCAAACTAGTTTGTCCAATCACGTCATTGTCTGTAGTGCCAATACACTTTTATTTTGCAGTCTCTGTTGTTGGTATCATGTTTCTGTATTAAAGATCCTGGAATCTGCATATCCTACATTGCAGGTGGTGGTGTCTGAGATCAAATGCCTTAGACATAATTTCATTATAATTGTGTATGAAGATGTGTGTGTGTGTGTGTATCAAAATAGATTTTGTTTTGTTTGCTGCTTTTCAATTCCCCCACCCTCAACAGTGCTGAGAGCTTACTTCTGACTGTGCACCAAAATATCACTCCTGGCAGTGTTTCAAGGGACTGGATGGAATGCTGGATATCAAATAAAAGTTGGCCAGGTGGAAGGCAAGTGTCCTACCTGCTGTACTTCCTCTCTGGCTACACAATATAGTTTTTATTTAAAGAAATTTACTTAGAGGTGTGTGAGAGTTGAAGAAGTAAAAAATTATTTTCAGGAAAAAACACAGATTTAAAAAGCTTTCCATTTTTAAATGTTTTTCTAAAAATACTTAGAAATTTTGCTTTAATCCAAGATAGAGTAAAATAAAAAACTAACTGCTCTCATACTTTAAATATCATAACAACACAGCAAAACATAAGAAACAGAAAGTAATTTAAAGTAACCAAGTTTTGCTTACTACTAAAAGTGAGGCAAAGTATATCATATAAAGTTGAAACCAATGGGGGGCCTCACAGACTCTCTGAATTAGAGTTAGAAATGAAACCACATCAAAGGCACTTTTTATTCACTTAAGGTAGGAACTCATATATACTGGAATTTAAGACCCCATGAATTTTGCAGTTGTGAGTTTGGCTAATGAAAACAGTTATTTCTGCCTAGATTATCATTCCTATTTTTCCTATTGTTTCCTGTGAGTTGTTTCCACAAATTCACACAAGTAACAACATATTGAATTATTGAAGGCTACCTTATTGAGTGCTATGGAATAATCTTTCTGTGAAATTTTTTATTTTTTCCAGGAACCTTCCCTGAAAATTCTAGTTCGGCTATATCTCTGTCTTCTCATTTACAACTGTATCAAATTAGTAACTATGTTAAAAGTAAATGGTATCTATACAAACCAATCAATATAGATATACTGTTTTAATGTGCAGTAATTTATTCATAATTCTCAAAACTTAGAATTAATCAATTTATCATTTACTAGGTAAATGGATAAATAAATTGAGGTAGTACATGAAATGGAATATACTTCTTCAAAATAAGGTAATGAACTATCAAACCACATAAAGCAGAGAGGAATCATGAGGATATCGCTAAGTCAAAGAAAACAAATATGAAAAGATGATATACTATATGACTAAAACTGTCAGTGAAAGTTAATAAATTTATGAGGGAAATAGAAAGCCTGTCTAGAGTACAGGTGGGGGTGGGGTGGGAAGGAGTAATATTTGGGACATTGGTGGTGGGATTGTTGCACTGGTGATGGAGAGTGTTCTCTTATGTAACTGAAAAACAACCACAATCATATTTGTAACCAAGGTGTTTAAATAAAAAACATTATTTGAAAAAAGAGAAAGATAATAAATTGAAAGATGAAGAAAAGGTAAGAACAGGAAGTAATGGAAACATGGGTCTCTAGCATCTTACATTGGTAATGTGGGTGAAATAGCTATATATTCAAATCACAGAGTCAATTACATTAAAAGCATGAGACCAAAACTAAAACAATTAAATTTTAGAATGTGCCAGTCAAGGTGACAGGCTGGGGAAATGGAAGGGAACTTGGGAAGATTTGACACTAGTAAGAGGGAAGTTGACATCGGTAGTGAGATTGTTGCATGAACATTATATGTTTAAAATTCATCAAAAATTTTATAAATCCTGGTATTTAAATACATTTTATAATTTTTTAAATCAATACTAAAATGAAAAGAAAAAATATGTTGTTTTAATAAATGTATAAAAATAACTAATTATACTTAATAATTAATAAATATAAAATGATTAAACAAATAAATATAACACAAAATAGCAAAAATTTCTTAAACTTCCACCTCAGAGAACTGGAATTCAAAATATATAGTTAAAGTAAGTACAACAAAATAGGTAAAAATATCAGAGAGAAAATCAATGAAAGGAAAACAGAAAAACTATGGAGAACAACAAAACCCCTTACAAAATAGCTAAGAGATTGTTGATTAGGGTGTGTCTTAAGAGATTATTGAAGTATAGTTTGACTTAAGTGGTACAGCATATGCTTTGCATGTGTAAGGCCCTGTGATCCATTGCTGAAACATGCTACTCCCCTGCGCATAACCCATACAATAGAGAGCCAATGGGTGTGGCCACTTCATCAACCTTAACAATAACAAAATATTATGAGATCATTATCTGAGAAAACAAATCATATTTGATAAATATCCATATTTACTGATAAGAAAAATTAGAGTTGATATACTCATTTCAATTTCAGATATTAGACTTATGACATATTATAGATCGTGTAGTCTTAAAGATAGAGAAAACAGACTTCTCTTGATTATACTGATAGGAGTCACATATGGCAAATGAGAATATGAGATGTTTAACATGGTTATTCATTAGGAGAATGAAAATTAAAGTTTTAAGATAATAAATCACTATGAAAACAGCTAAAATTAAAAAAAATAGTGTAATAGTACACTGATGGTGAAGCTGAAAAAGTCTATTTCTAGTTGGTAACAGTATTGCATACTCCACCTCTCATACATGTATAAACATGTTGATACAAGTCAAATTTATAGATAAAACTGAATAATTTCTGTAGTTTGATAAAAGTATACATCAATAACAACTTCTTGAGTTTGCATTTGAAACTCTTATGGAAAATAAGAGTTTCAAAACTTCTTAATACTCAAGCAATATAAGAACAGGCATTGTAGTTGCTTTTGCAAGTCTGTTCGATCCCCATAAAATCTCCTGAGCCCACCAAAGTGATCCCTGAACACAGAGCCAACAGTAAGCTGTGATTACTGCCATGTGTGGCCAAAAAATACCAACCCCCAAAATAAAGACTAGTTTTGAAATTCCTATAGTCAGTATTTGTTTAAAAGTAAAGTTGTTTGCAGGAGGCTTTGCAGGTTGTGCTCAGTTCTGGGTTCCATTTCAGACAATTCTTAGCTTGTGTTTCATTGTGCGAACCCAAGTTAACATTGCACATTCTGTGAAATAATGTATTACTTGGGTAATACCCAATAATACCCAATAATACCCACAAGGACTGGGGTAGTAGGTTGGCTCATTTAAGGTATTCACCTTGATGACTATACTATCTTTCTGGCCTCTAATATGCACACATTTAAAAAGTTAATGTAGGTAAAGTTCAAATTTTTTAAATTCCAATAAATTATAAAAATAAAGATGATTATGAGATAGTCTAAGAGTTAAGGAATTTGCCTGGCACACAGCCAAGCCTGAATAGTTCAACAGTACTGCATATGTTCTCTGAGCATTACTAGGCTATGATCTCTGAGCACAGAGCCAGGCATGAGGCTTGAGCACCACAAGGTAAGCAATAAGATTATGGCAATGTCAGGACAAGAAATATTGTCTCTAGCCTTTCATAGATTATTTATGGAATTCTTGCTGCTGCCTTATTTGTGTCAGCTACTAATAATTACAATGATTAGGGAATGTAATTCCTTTACCTTAAAGATATTATAACCTAATGGAAGAAAAGACAAATAATAGGTAATTTTAAATTAATATGACTTGCAATAATATAGAGTATGTGTAGCTATCAAATTTTTCAAACGTGTCTTTTGATATAAGGAAAATCTTCTTTATTTTAGTTAAATTATAAATAATAAAAATAATGGCTGAATCAGAAGGTACTAGGGAGGAGGTCAATTGGTAATAGGTGTGGTAAAATAAAATTATGTGCATAAGAAACCATTTTAGAAGCAATGTAAACCACAGAGTCTCAAAGAAAATAATTAAATTTACTTTAAAATAATTAAATTTAGTTTAAAATAATAACTAAACTAGCATGTGAAGCTTCATATCGATATTTTGACAATTTAGCTGAAAAGACAAATTTTATGAAAAATAATTTATAAAAATTAAAAATAAAAATAATCTAAATTTTCTTGCAGCTATTCAAGAGTTAAAATAATAACGGTGAGATAGCACAGTGGCGTTTGCCTTGCAAGCAGCTGATCCAGCACCAAAGGTGGTTGGTTCAAATCCCGGTGTCCCATATGGTCCCCCGTGCCTGCCAAGAGCTATTTCTGAGCAGACAGACAGGAGTAACCCCTGAGCACCGCCAGGTGTGGCCCCAAAACCAAAATAATAATAATAATAATAATAATAACAACAATAATAATAACGGTAAATTCTGTCATTTGCAACATGAATATAGGTTAGGAAAAATAAGTCAGAAGGAGAAAAACAAGTATGGGGTGAGTATATTCATAAAGGGAAATAAGGAAATAAAGAGACACACTAAAAAAAAATCAAACGCTTAGGTTCTAATAGCAGAATTGACATCACTTATTTAGATCAAGATGGATTGTAAAACAAAACTGTGGAGAAAATCTAACATTTGAAGATTAAATAACATGCTACACAACAACAGCTGGATCAAAAAGGAAATCAAGGAAGAAATAAAAAGATTCTTTGAGGTGAATGATAATGAGGGGGAAATTGTCAAAATCAGTGGGACACAGAAAAGCAGTAATTAGGGGGAAACTCATAGCAATACAGGCCTATGCCAGGAGAGAGAAAAATAACAAAATCAACAGTTTACAAGGACACCTTAAGGAGCTGGGAGAACAATAACACAGAAACCCAAATATAGCCAGAAGAAAAGAAATAATAATAAACCATGGCAGAAATAAACAACATAGAAACAAATAAAACAATACAAGAAATCAATGAGACCAATAATTATTTTTTCAAAAGAATAAACAAGACAGACAAGCTGCTGGCAAGACTCACCAAAAAAAGGGGGTGGACATCTAAATAAATAATATCACAAATGAAAGGGGAGAGTTTACAACAGAACCCCAAGAAATCCAACACATCATGAGGGAGTACTATAAACAACTGTACTCAGTGAGGATAGAGAACCCAGAAGAAAGAGGCAGATTACTGGAAAAATATCATCTTCTGAGACTGAATAAGAAGGATGTAGAAAGCCTAAACAATCCAATCACAAAAGTCTAGGTCCAGATGGTTTTACGGGTGAATTTCATCAAATATTTCAAGAATTACAACCCCTGATCCTCAGGCTCTTACAAAACATTGAAAAGACAGGAATCCTTTCTAATTCCTTTTATGAGGAGAACAGCACACTCATTCTCAAAGATAGCTAAAATACTGCCAAAAAGGAAAACTATAGACCAATCTCACTAATGAACATAGATGCAAAAATCCTCAACAAAATTTGCACAAACCAAATCCAACAATACATCAAAAAAGTTATACACTATGACCAAGTGGGCTTCGTATCAGGGATGCAAGGATAGTTCAACATACACAAATCAAACAACATCATATACCACATAAACAAGAAGAAAGACAAAAATCAAATGATTATATCAATCGATGCAGAGAAAGCATTTGACAAAATTCACCATCCATACATCCTGAAAATACTCAGCAAAATAGGTTTAGAAACAACCTTCCTGCAGATATTTACAGGTATCTATAAAAAGCTCACAGCTAATATTATCATTAATGGCTAAAAACTGAAAACATTTCCACTAATGTCATGAACTATTCAAGGCTATCCACTTTCTCCACTGTTATTCATCATAGTTTTAGAAGTACTAGCAATAGCTATCAGACAAGAGAAGGGAATTCAAGAAATCCAGATAGGGACAGATTAAGTCAAACTATCACTTTTGCAGATGATATGATTATATAAATAGAAAATCCTAAAGAGTCCACAGTAAAACTCCTAGAAACAATAAGTCAATACAGAAAAGTGACTGGCTACAAAATCAATACACAAAAGACAATAGCATTCCTCTATATAAATAATGAAGTAGAGGAGAAAGACATTAAGGAGTTGATCCCATTTAAAATAGTATCTAAAAATATCACATACTTTGGAATCAATCTGACAAGAGAAGTGAAAGACTTATACCGTGAATACTTCAAAATGCTCCAGAAAGAAATTGAAGAGGACATAAGGAAATGGAAAGAACATCTCATGCTCATGAGTAAGAAGAATCAACATAATCAAAATGACTATCTTACCTAAATTACTATATAGATTCAATGCAATTCCTATCCAAATTCAGACATCATTTCTTAAGGAACTAGAACAATCAATTATAAAGTTTATCTGGAACTACAAAAAACCTAGGTTAGCCAAATCCATACTGAAATACAAGAAACTAGGTGGCATTTCCTTACCTAACCTTAAGCTTTATTATAAAGCCATAGTGATGAAAACAGCATGGTACTGAAACAAAGACAGCTTATCAGACCATTCGGTTAGAACAGAATATCCAGAGATATACCCACACATATATGGTCAACTAATATTTGACAAAGGATCCAACAATCTGAAATGGAACAAAGACAGTCTCTTCAACAAATGGTGTTAGAACAACTGGATAACCACCTGTAAGAAACAGAAGATTGATCCAGATCTCACCCCCTATATAAAAGTTAACCTAAATTGGATTAAAGACCTGGGAATCAGTTCCAAAACTGATGTTCATTGAGGGAAAAATAGTTAGAACACTACAAGACTTACACCTCAAAAAAGTTTTTGATGATGGAATCCCAATGGCAAGAGGAATAGCATCAAATGTAAACAAATGGGACTTTATGAAACTAACAAGTTTCTGTATGGTGAAAGAAACACTGGCTAAAACTAAAAGACAGCTAACAGAATGGGAAAAAATTTACACTAGACACATTAGATAAAGGACTGATATCTGGAATATACAAAGCATTCAGAAAGGTGAGCCCCACAAAATCCAATAAAGCTATAGAAAAATGGGGCGATGAAATGAATAGACACTTTTCCAAGGAAGACCAACAGATGGCCAAGAAACACATGAAAACAAGTTCACCATCACTGATCATTACAGAAATTCAAATTGACAACAATGTGGTACCACCTAACACCAGTGAGGATGGCACACATAAAAAAAATAATAATAATCTCTATTGGCGAAGATGTGGTAGGAAAGGGACTCTCATCCACTGCTGGTGAGAATGATACCTGGTCCAACCCCTATGGAAATCAGTTTGGAAGGTGCTTAGTAAACTCAGAATTGAGCTTCCCAGATGATCCAGCTATCACACTCCTGGGTATCTACCTCTAAGATGAAAGAATATTCATTCAAAACTATGAATGCACTCTACTATTAATTGCAGCACTCAGCACAATAGCCAAGAACTATTACCAACCTCGATACCCAACAATGGATAAATGGATCATAAAGATGTGATATTTATACACAATGGAATACTACATAGCAGTTAGAAATGATACAATTATGGATTTTTCAGCAACATGATCACCAAAATATTATGTTAAATGAAGTAAGCCAGAAGAAGAAAGATAAATACAGAATGGTGGCACTTCTTTGAGGTATTCAGGGCATATACCACATTTACATACAGTCATGCATGAATAAATACAAGGGTCGAAAGGGTAAAAGCTCCAAACACCATAGGTGCCACCATATAATGAGGTGAAGTGTGCAAATGAAGTGGAAAGATGGCAACACAAAGATGTGTATAGCCATTATAACATAAAGAATCCAGCAACAATGAATGCAACCGTTTTGAGTGAACAGTTATGCAATCAACCTCTAACCACAAGGGTCTATAATAATGTCTTAATGTATTCTTCCACAGAACCAGATGCAGAATATGATTGGAAGAAGTCTCTCACTGCAATGATTACTAATAATATGCTTTAATGCCTTAATTTTAACAAGTATAAAATAACCCTTCAGCTTCTTTGTCCACAGAGGGCCTTGGAAACAAAGGGTAGACACCCTAATTTTAAACCTTGACAGTCAATCATATTGGATACAATATACAGTGCCCATTATGTCAATGTACTGATAAAATACTCTAACCCACTTCTTTTTGTTTATGACTTCTATTAGGACCCAAAGAATACGACCATTCAGACCACTGGCGCAGTCAATGGTGCACCACAGACTTATGCTACAGGTTCCACTCATCGAACACGTTTTGGCAAATCACTACTTACTTTTTTCCCTCTTTCTTTCTTTTATTTTTCTCTCTTCTTCCCTCTATTTCTTTTTCCCTCTGTCCTTTATTCTTCTTCATCAATTCAATCCATTTAAAAAAATGCTCTCGCTGTCAATTGCTCCTTAGGAAAGATACCTCTATACTTAAGATGCAGTAGATGATACTACATAGGGTAACCACACATTCTATAGTCATCACCACCACATTTATTAGTACTGTAGATGTGAAAACTGTGTTTATCCTAAAAAGCTCCAGCAAATATATAATCCTGAAACCTTTATTTAGCAAAGACAACCCCCATCAGTGATGAAGAGCCTCGAAAGTAGAAAACCCTCCCATACCGACTCACTAACTTATTTGTACCATATTTACTTATTCTTCCGTTCTCTTCTCTTATCATTTGTTTTCCCCTCCTTTATCTCCTAAGCCATATCTTAACCAATTATTTATCTTTTCCTAACTCAATTATATCTTAAGAGCTCAGACCCAGCCTATGAGGCTCAGGCCTCCAACAACAACCTAAGAGTAATACACTAATGTCTGGCTTCGTGTGGGCATGAGTTTGTAGACAGTGGATTCCTCTCTGATTGCCAAACCTAAATTGTAAACAAGACATGCCTAAATTGTATATAGCCCCTCTTATATGTTACTCCACATCCCCCTTCAGAAATCCTTCTAGCCCCTCATCCCCCAATCCTGATCCATTATCCTTCCTAATTTAAGCCTCTTTACCCTCAGTTATAAATTCAGTAGGTACTGGGACCAACCTCCTGCTCCAATAAACCACCACCAAGCTTCCAAAACAAAAAGACACCCTCCCAGCCCCATATCACATACCTCAGTAATAAATTAAAACCAACACACCTGCTGATTCATGTTTCATGGCCCTTCTTCTCACCCTCCTAATCATCAACTGTTGCATGCCACTGACTCAGTCCCAGAAGGACCTCAGTCCCAGAAGGACCCTCATGGCTGCAAAGAATTTTACAAATTCAACAAGACATGATGTGTGACGAAAAATTGCCCTAGACTCCACCCACCACAAGAATATCTCAATAGAGTCAATGGAGAAGCCTATATTTCCTTTATGTGTTTAATACCTCTAAAATAATACCTCCTAGTCTGTTTATTCTCAAAAGTTAGCCTCGTAAACAGCATTTTTCTTTAATGCCTTTTTAAATGTATTTTATTTAGTTCTTCTATTATATGTCTATATAGAGAGATATAGTTAATTTTTTCTCTCTTTCTCTCAGCACCCTCATCTATATGAAAACCTACACAAAAAGTCTTGCCAGTGATAAAAGTTTGGGTCAAAACCAGGGCACAGAGATTGTGCAGACTACCATCCTTACCTCCAAATCTACCATACCCTTTTGTCACTATACCCTGTTGCATAGGTACTCAAAATAAAGGAAAATATTGTGCACAGAAACAAGCTCTTATCTATTAGTGATAAGAACCCATACTTTTTAAAATGCAGGGTGGCCTCCCACCATTAGCCTGTGTAATGTAGACCCAACTTAGACTCCATGCATTTGGATAGCAACAGTCCAATCCAGAGCCTCAGATCCCAGATGTGGAAACGACAATGGTCCCAGCAACAGCACCAGAAACATAACTCCTCCCAGGGAAACTATGAAATGCTGTCCCAGCACTAACTTGCACCAGTTTTAACATGACATACTGACATTAGGAAATGGCAACAACTTGAGCTAAGAGAGGGATGCCCCATTTCATCACCTAACAGTATGATGCAACCAGAAGATAGGTCATCCTTTGCCATAAGCAAAAAACAAAATCTCTATCTATAGATGACTGACTTTGACAAACATGGTCTGTCCCAAACCTATCAAGGGACAAAGAGGAAGTTCCTAGCCTAGGCCTTGGACTAGGATTCGTACAAAAAAACAAGATCTGTAATTCCAGAGGTCTGAGTTTGACAACTGCGACTGAGCAAAACTTCTGGAACCATGCTGAAAGACTATACACTAAGCTCTGCCCTAGAATCTAAACAAAAACCAAGACCACTAATTAAGAAGACTGATTACAACAACAATAGTGGAACAGAACTCCTAGAAACATAAAGAAAAACTCACTCCTAGCTTTCACCCTATGACCTACACAAATAACTACAGCTACAGCTACAGAACTGGGATGTCATTACTCACATCTAAATGAAAAATTTCCTGGAACCATAAAAAGATCTTGGGATGTGTAAACAAGTGAGTATGGAGCCTGTAGTTGTTCCCTTGGCAGTATGCTTTAAGGGTGGAGAAACCCTGTACCTCTTTGGCCAAGGAAATTCAGGTTGTAATATCCCCAATATTTACCATGTCTATGCCAAAAAATATGAAGAAGAAGAGGACGAGGAGGAGGAGGAGGAGGAGGAGGAGGAAGAAGAAGAAGAAGAAGAAGAAGAAGAAGAAGAAGAAGAAGAAGAAGAAGAAGAAGAAGAAGAAGAAGAAGAAGAAGAAGAAGAAGAAGAAGAAGAAGAAGGAGAAGAAGAAGAAGAAGAAGAAGAAGAAGAAGAAGAAGAAGAAGAAGAAGAAGAAGAAGAAGAAGAAGAAGAAGAAGAAGAAGAAGAAGAAGAAGAAGAAGAAGAAGAAGAAGAAGAAGAAGAAGAAGAAGAAGAAGAAGAAGAAGAAAAAGAAAGAAGAAGAAGAAAACATAACCTTTTTTTAAGAAGTTGCTGGTCTGTTTTTTTAGGGGGGTGTTTTTTTTTTCTTTTTTGTTTTCATAGCTGATAGTTTTGTTTTTGGTATATTCTTTGTTTATTCTTTTTGTAATTTTGTTGTTATTCTCTTATTGTTTTTTTTTTTGTTTTGCTACCATTTTTTCTTTTTTCCCTTCTTTCTTCTAAATGAATATTTAAACACCTAGATGAATTCCTTCTAGTTTTTCTTTTATGTTTTCTTACTTTCTTTCTTTCTTTCTTTCTTTCTTTCTTTCTTTCTTTCTTTCTTTCTTTCTTTCTTTCTTTCTTTCTTTTCTTTCTTTCCTTTCTTCTTTTTCTTTCTTTCTCTTTCTCTCTTTTCTCTGTTTTCTCTTTATTTTCCTTTCTTTCTTTCTTCTTTTTCTTTCTTCCTTCCTTCTTTGCTCTTTCTTTTTCTTTCTTTCTTTCTTTCTTTCTTTTTTGTTTCTTTCTTCTATCTTCTTTCTTCTTTCTTTTTTCTCTTTCTTTCTCTCTTTCTTTCTCTTCTTTTCTCTCTCTTCTTTCTTTCTTTCTCTCTTTCTTTTTCTTTCTTTCTTTTCGTTCTTTCTTTCGTCTTTTTCTTTCTTTTTCTTTCTTCTTTCTTTCTTTCTTTCTTTCTTTCTTTCTTTCTTTCTTTCTTTCTTTCTTTCTTTCTTTCTTTCTTTCTTTCTTTCTTTCTTTCTTTCTTTCTTTCTTTCTTTCTTTCTTTCTTTCTTTCTTTCTTTCTTTCTTTCTTTCTTTCTTTCTTTCTTTCTTTCTTTCTTTCTTTCTCCCTCCCCCTGATGGTACCAAGACTATTTGGAATTTGGCAGATGACAATTTTCAATATGAAATATAATTTTAAATGAGAAGTATGAGTCAACTATTAATTTTACTTAAGAATAATTATTTAATATTAATTAAGACTAATTTTTTGCAAATGTTGCTGCAAATTACTAAAACACCTCATTCATCTCATTAAACATCCCACCCTCCAGAACTTTTAAGAACTAAGTATTTCCAATGTCTTTCTATGCTCAAATATAACAAAACGTTATCCTTTTAGAATCCTCTAAATTAAAATATTATACTATAATTGATCTTATCCAGGCCTGTCAATAATAATAGCTTAGTGATTCATTATGGAAGAAGTTAGTCTTTGATTATCAGCTACTGAAAGGAAAAAAGAAAAGAGAAGGTGCTACTTAATAATAATTGCAAAGGGGGCCAGAGAGATAACATGAAGGTTGGGCATTTGCCTTACATCCAGAAGGATGGTGGTTCAAATCCCGGCAGCCCATATGGTCCCCCATACCTGCCAGGGGCAATTTCTGAGTACAGAGCCAGGAGTAACCCCTGAGCGCTGCTAGGTATGACCCAAAACCTAATAATAATAATAATAATAATAATAATAATAATAATAATAATAATAAATAATCGCAAAGTTCAAACATAATCTGTTACCTTTCTATACCATAAAACAAGTACCGGGATTTTAAAATTGATTAATTACTTTAAAACTATTTTTAATGCTCTTTTGCATCTTTTCACCTCAAGGTAAATTACAATCCTTTTTCCTTAAAGTGTTTTTTTTCTTTCTTAATTTAGTTAATACTAATCATCAATGAGAAGTTGGTTCATGTTTTGTTTTTCTAACCAAAAAAATAGTTAAGATTTGAGTCACACATAAAGATGTTCAGGGCTTACTCCAGGCTCTATGCTGTGGGATTCTTCCTGATGGTCTCATGGGACCATATAGGATGCTGGGGGTTGAACCTGGGTCAGCTCTATCTCTCTGGCTGCAGTGCAAGTTCAAGTTATTCTTCAAAAGTGAAACCCCAAACTTAATTGTGTCCCATGGATTGACTTTACTTTTCTTTTATTTTGAGGCTTAAACCTACGACATCCTGATACCTTTCTAATGTAGGATATTTGAAATTTACCTGCTTATTTCTAAGTATTATTGAGTTATCTATATCATTGTCTTCTGGGACATTTTTTCCTTGAGATATATTTCTTTAGCTACTTATTATCTTATTCTCTGTCCCATATGTGACTTTTTGAAGGGAATAAAGCTCTTGTAAATGTTATTAATCAAGAGAGATCATATTGTAGAAGAGTTTGCCGATAGTCAACTATTATTGATATCCTTAGATAAAATCACCATGGAAAGACAGACACATGTAAGGATCCTTCCTAGATATGTAAGATGGAAATGACCATAATAAGTCCTTAGTTAGGAATTTCTAGCTTAATATCTATAAAAATTGATTTTCTATTTTAAACTGTAAAATTTGTGATACTTTGTCATGACAAGTCTAGAAAATGAGTTTCATTGCCAATATCTTCCATCTCTAGGAAGGATCCTTTTCCTCTTTCAGTTTTCTTAAACCATCAAGATTTTTAGGATTTCATATGTGTCACTACAATGTGAATGAATTTTTTTACGTGTGTCTGTCTCCCCATGCTCTCTAAGAATAGCTTGAAAACTCTGGGTGAAGCTCAGGTTGCTTTTTACACTAAGAGTTTCAGCAGTCACTTGTGAGTCATGACCTTCCAGACAGTCCAGATAGTCACCAGTGAGATTCTAATAGGCATTACAGGAGCACCATTTCACTAGTTACTATTTAGCACATTAATAAATATGTAAAATTATAACTAAAGTCCATTTAAAAATATATCTTTGACAAGCAACCCAAAGCTGTTGAGTTGGTTTTGAACAAATCCTCTGACTGCATTAACAAATGATAGAGCCATTATCCAATTTCTGCCTCTATTGAGTTCCCTATTTTAGAACTCTAAAAAAATGAAAGCATAGATTATGTGGCATTTGGTTCTTTGTCTCTTTTACTTAGTCTTCATTTTTTTCAGACTTATTCATGTATTACTGTGCACCACTGTTTTGTGGGTGAATAGTATTCCTTTGTGTGGTTATACCACATTTGTTTGTGCATTTCTTTATTCATGAATATTTGGCTTATTTTCACTTTTAATTATTATGAATAATTCTATGAACACTGAATTACTACAAGTTTTTGTATGAGTATAACTTAATAGAGAAATTATTAAGTCATGTAGTAACTATGTTTTGCCATTTTTGAATCTATCAGTTTTTTTTCAAGTGACTTATTCCAAGTGTATTATTTTACATAATTGTCAGAGTTTATAATTTTTTCAAAGCCTCATACCAATAGGAGGAGTGGTAGAACAGTGGTAGGGCATTTGTCTTGCATGCAGCTGACACAGGTCAACTCTGTTTAGTTGTCCATCTGGTCTTCCAAGCCTGTCAGGAGCAATATCTGAGCTCAGAAAGCCACCGAGTGTGCCACCCCAAAAGAAAGCCTTATACTAGTTATCCTTTGAAATTTTTAAGTTCTAGTTATCATGCTTATAATGTAGATATAAAAATGCAGCATCTCACTGTGGTTTCCTGTTTATTTTATGATTGTATTATATTAATTATATTAAATATATTTATGCCAATATCACGTTTATGTGTTTTATTGTAAGATATTGCTAGCCATATGGCCTCCTGATAAATATATTTTAGTAAGACTGCAATTATTTGACTTTACATTAATTAAATTATATTGCTTTGTATAAAAGCATAGTCTGTGAAAGAGAGGTCAGAAAATACTCACACATCCATCTAATTTTTGGCCACCATATAAGATCCAGAAGGGAGAAATTTGGGAGTAGTAGCAAGTAGAAGATTTTTTTTTAATTTGCCCTTCATAAATATATGGGTTAATTTCTGTTTCAATGATGTGTAGTAAGTTTTGAAAATGGTGAGTATAAAGTCCTTCTTCTTCTTCTTCTTCTTCTTCTTCTTCTTCTTCTTCTTCTTCTTCTTCTTCTTCTTCTTCTTCTTCTTCTTCTTCTCTTCTTCTTCTTCTTCTTCTTCTTCTTCTTCTCTTCTTCTTCTTCTTCTTCTCTTCTTCTTCTTCTTCTTCTTCTTCTTCTCTTCTTCTTCTTCTTCTTCTCTCCTCCTCCTCCTCCTCCTCCTCCTTCTCTTCCTCCTCCTCTTCCTCTTCCTCCTCCTTCTTCTTCTTTTTGATTAGGCACAGAATATATTGTGGAAATTAGAACAGGAATTCCCTTGACCTAAGAGATACAGGGTTTTCCCCCTCTTAAATCATACTGCCACGGGAACTATGGACTTCATACATGCTTATTTTTACATCCCAAGTTCTTGAATTTTTTTTTATGGTGGCAGGGAACTTTCCGGTCAGATGTGGATGATGATATCATGCCTTAGTCCGTAGAAGTCTTGTTATTTGCGTGGGCCTTAGGACAAAGGCTAGGAGAGAGCTTTTTTTTTTTTTTTTTTTTTTTTTACTGTTTTAGTAGTTTTATTCTGTTCCTGTTGTTGTAACCATTCTTCAATAATTAGAGCTATTGGTTTTTGCTCAAGTCCTAGAACAGAGCCTAGGATAGAGTCTTTCAGTATGGTCCCAGAAGTTCTGCTCAGTTGCAGTTGTCAAGTCAGACCTCTGGAATTAGGATTTTTACGGATACTAGGCTGAAGCCTCAGCTAGGATCTTTCTCATTGGACCCTCAATAGATTCTGCCCAGTCCATGTTTGCCAAGGTCAGTCTTTGTAGTTAGTGATTTTGGTTTTTGCATAGAGCAAAGGCTGTCATGACTACTGATTGCATCAGACTGGTAGGTGATGAGATAGGGCAACCCTCTCTTAGATCAACTTAAAATTCTTAAATCCTGTTGATCCATACTGAAACTAGTTAGCTTTGAGAAAACCTTTTTTTATTAAATTTGATCCCCATGTAATTCCCTTGGCCATCAAGAATGGCATTAGAGAGGGCCTGAGCAATAACAGCAATAGGGTGTTTGCCTTGCATGCAGCTGACCCAGGATGGACCTACCATATTTTCCGGTGTATAAGACGACCTTCTAATTTTACAGTTAAAACATAGGTTTAGCCCTATATTTGCTGTATAAGACAGAATGTTCCTGTGCTTCAACTGTATCTTCCACAGTGAGGCAATCATAACAAGCAAAGGTCCAAAGGTTATACTGTAATAGATGTCCTCTCTGACTCTGGCCAATCTGAACAGGCTTTTTACAGTGTAGATTCGGGTCCAGAACATTGTCTAATTTGCATGCATAAAAAGCCTGCTTGGATTGGCTGAGTTAGAGAGGTGGTCCGAGCAGCCTGGCAGTGATTGGTGCAGGATCGAGTTGGAAAATTTGTTTTGTGGCAATATTCAGACAATTTTCATTTAGCGGCATATTGAAACATTTTTTGGGATATACTCGGCGTATAAGATGACCCTCAATTTTCAGGTGACTTTTTTTTGTTTCAAAAGTCGTCTTATGTGCCGGAAAATACTGTAGGTTCAATTTCCGGAGTCCATTGGTCCCCCAAAGCCAGGAACAATTTCTGAGTGCATAGCCATGAGTCATCCCTGTAACTCCTGAACTTCACTGGGTGTGGCCCAAAATAAAACAAAATAAGAATGGCATAAAACAAGGGTCTTCAAACCATGGTGCGGGCCACATGCGGCCCACAGAGGAGTCTGATCCGGCTTGCCAGCAGTGAGCGCTGTTTGGTTGCCAAGATACCTGCCAGCATATATACTCAGTGTCACGGTTTCTCAGGGATGATGTCAACTGCCTCCGCCCACGGCATGTTATGTGCTGGGAGGGTGGGCATGAGGGCGGTGTTGAGAGGGACACAGATGCGTCCTTGCACCTGGCACTTAGTGTGCTCGTTGCTGATGATGTCACTGGAGGGTGCCGGACGCTGCATGGCGAGGAGTACCACATGTGGGTGACTATATGTTGTAAAAAGGTGCCTGCTCCACCCCCAGGCAATGTGGTGTCTGTGCACTATGTCTACCTGTCAGTGAGGTTTTCCTCCACTGCCAAAGGTCAGTCAAAAGTGCCATAGAAATAAATTTTTGCCAGATGGGGGGTTCTGCCCGATTGGGCTGTGGGTGACTCATATGAAAATTCCCCTTTGGGGGTGGTGAGGCATTCAGTGCTGAAATTAAAGTTAGGGGGTGGGTGGTGGTTGGAAGGTTAGGGGTTTGGTGCTGAATTGCCCATGTGGAAAATTAGGGGTTCGATGCTGAAGCATTTTAAAGGGGTTACATTGAAAATTTTATATGCATTTTCCAATTCCTTTTCAGAGTTCACATGCTGATTCCGAACATATCAATTTGGCCATTATATAGGGAGATATAAATGAACTATCAGGGACTGAGCTGGACTGCTTAGAAAAGCCTGCAAGGGGTAAGTGTTCACATCAAGGACTAATGGGGGTTCATACACATATATACAGACATATTTGTATTTCACTAATATCAGTTTGGAAACCCTAGGAAACAATGATGTCAAGAAAAAGAAAAACTGACGGCGAGTGTAGGATATTCAAAGAACAGTGGACTTACAATTACTTTTTTATGCGGTACAAAGAAAAAGCTGTGTGTCTGATATGCCAGAATATAGTTGCTGTGTTCAAAGAATACAATTTGCGACGCCACTATCAAACTTAACATAAAGATAAATATGATTGGTTGGAGAAGTGAGAAAAGATAAAATATTACAACTGAAACATACACTGACGACTCAGCAAAATACTTTTGTGAAGCAGAAGCAGTTAAATACTTTCTCACCGCGGGCAAGTTTTCAAGTTGCCAAGCTAATAGCACGCAATGGCAAACCATTTGAGGAGGGAGAATTTGTTAAAGAATGCCTTATTTCTGTTACCAAAGAGATATATCCAGAGAAGACCAATTTATTTAGTACAGTGAGCCTTTCAGGAGTTACAATGACACAAAGGATTGAAGAAATGGGAGAAAATTTGCTGTAACATTTGCAAAACTCTGCAAAGAAACTTTGCTATTTTTCCTTGGCACTCAATGAAAGCAATGATGTTTGTGATTCTGCCCAACTTCGCATTTATATGTGTGGGACAAATGAGTAATTTGAAGTCACAGAAGAGCTTGCTGCACTGCAAAGTATCAAAGGTACAACCACAGGAGTGGATATATTTGAAAAGGTTTGCCAAACTGTGAATGGTTTGGAGCTGGACTGGGTTAAACTAGTCAGTGTAACAACTGATGGTGCTCCTAGCATGGTGGGGTCTAAGAGAGGAGTAATTGCTCACCTTACACAAGAGATGGACAAACATAACCATCCTCATCCAATTGCCATACACTGCCTCATCCACCAACAAGCCCTGTGTTGTAAATCACTGAAGTGGGACTCTGTTATGAAAATTGTGGTATCTTGTATTAATTACATTAGAACTCATGCACTAAACCACAGAGAATTTCAGGAATTTCTATCTGAGGTAAATGTTGCCCATGAAGATGTTCTGTAACACACAGAAATCCATTGGCTTAGTAGAGGGAGAGTTTTGAAACGTTTCTATGACTTACTTCTGCAGATTACAGCTTTTCTACTTTCAAAAAACCAAGAAGTACCAGAGCTCAATGATGCAGAATGGAAATGGCACCTTGCCTTTCTGACAGATATAACAGAGCTACTCAACAGTTTCAATCTGCAACTTCAAGGCAAGGGGAAGCTCATCTGTGATATGGCATGGCATGTGAAAGCAAATATCCAAATATCAGGAACCGTGCACTCAAAATAGTAACCATCTTTGGTAGCACTTATGCCTGTGAACAGACTTTTTCAAGAATGAAACATCTGAAATCTTCAACCAGATCAAGATTAACTGATGCCCACTTGCATCACTTGTTACGGCTGGCAGTGACAAATATGGATCCAGACATTGACCATCTCATTAGCCAAAAGCAGGCCCACAGTTCCCATTGAAATACTGGTGCATGATCTGTTTATTTATAAATGGTTTTCATTTTATTTATATAAAATATGTGCAGTGTGAGTAGGAATTAGTAGCTCATATAGTCCGGCCCTCCAGCTCTCTAAGGGACCATAATCCGGCCCCCACTTTAAAAAGTTTGAAGACCCCTGGCATAAGAGATCTCCCAGTTTTCATTAAAAGCCTGTAATTCCTTATTGGTCATTACAGTGGAGGAAAGAAATTCGAACTGAGGCCATAGGCCACTAATGCTGCCCTTGCATGGCAACTTTTCTCCTACACAAGTAGAAGTCCTTAATTCCCCATGCATCACCAGTAAAAAAAAAAGTAATGCCAACTAATACCCATTCCTACTCAAATCCCAGTAAATATTGGAGCCATGTGAGATTATAATGTAATTTGTTGGTGTCATTAAAAAATTTTTAAATGGCAAAAGTATCAAAAATAGTATAGGAAAATTACAATACATCAGTTTCTAAACATCTGTGAACTGAATTCTCCAATTTAAATGTACAGAGCAGCTGTATTGATTAGAGAAGAAAACCCGACTTCCTGCTGCTTAAAAGAGACACACATGAACTTTCGCAATAAACACAGCCTCATAGTGAAAGAGTAAAATACAATCATATAGAATTATAGCAGATTAAAAAATGAGAGGTAAACCTATATTGGTATTAGACCAACTAGAATTCAAGCTAAAGAAATAAAGTAATAAATAAAATAAACAAATAAATAAAAATAAAGAACTAGGAGTCAATTTAATAACTAATAAGAGATCAATAGGTTAAGAAAACGTAAATGCACTGAATAAAGAGGCAGTAAAATTAATTCATCAAATACTTATAGACATAAGGAGCCTAATATCAAAAACAAAGCAATAGTAGTGGGAGGATTTAGCATTCCTCTATTGCTCTTATAAAAGCTCAAAAAGATAAATATCAAAATGGAAACAAGAACTATACAAAACTAATCATAATGAATCTTAAGGATTACATTATGACATTAATTGATGTTCATTAATTAACATTAATTAATGTTTCTATAGAAACACTCATAACTCAAAAGCTAAGCATAATTTCTTCTCCAACACACATGAAAAAATTCTACAGGGTATATACCACAAACCACAGCACAATTCAACTGTCAATAAAACTATGAAAATAGTTATAATGTTAAGAACCATCAATGTTATGAAGTTTGAAAATATAAAAAATAAGCCTGGAAAATGTCTAACATTTGAAAATTAAAAAAAATATATTGAAACAAATTATCAAGAAAGATAACAAATAGTAAAGCAAAAGACTTCTTTCAAAAGGAATACTCGGGCCCGGAGAGATAGCACAGTGGCGTTTGCCTTGCAAGCAGCCGATCCAGGACCAAAGGTGGTTGGTTCAAATCCCGGTGTCCCATATGGTCCCCCGTGCCTGCCAGGAGCTATTTCTGAGCAGATAGCCAGGAGTTACCCCTGAGCACCGCCGGGTGTGACCCAAAAACCAAAAAAAAAAAAAAAAAGGAATACTCAAACTATCAGAACTACGAAAAATCAGCAAAAAAGGGGAAATTCATTAAATGCAAGCTAATTCTAGGAAAAAGGAAAACATCAAATAATAACTGTACAACTTGGAAATGAAAAAAATAACAACAAATGAATCTCAAAATAAATGAAGGAAACACTAAAAATTAAAACAGAAATCTAGGACATAAAGATCAAGAAAAAATTTAAAACTAAAGGAAATCAAAATTGATAAACCCTTTACTAAATTTGTGAGGCAGAAATGAAAGAAACTCAAATAATTGGATCAGAGTGAAAAATGAGATATTGTAATAGATTCCCCAAAATATAAAAGATAATGGGGACAAAGGGATAGTACAGTACATAAGCCTTACATGTGGCTTACCTGGGTTTTATTTCAAACACCATATATATTCTCCCAGCATTGGCAGGAGTGATCCCTGAGCACAAGAAAGGAGTAAGCCTTGAGCATCACTGATTATGGCCCAAACAACCAATACATATGTTATGCCATGCTCTTCTATACCATAGGACTAATTTATAATGATTCACCATACTATACTCCCATCTTCTTGAAGCATTTACTTTCAGCAATGATAAATTCTGAGAAATATTGTCTGATGCATTTCATCGGAATTAGCAGATTTTATTTTTCTGGAGGACATGCCTGCCCATGATCTTATTCATGATTTTATGCTTAGTGATCACATATGGAAGGGTAAGGGGGGAAATATGTGATGGCAGGGATCAGACCCAGGTTAGATGCATGCAAAGCTCTTGTCCTACAATACTGTTTTACTCCAGCAGCAGTCCAGCACCAGCTATAAAAGGGGTTCTTCCCTTGAAGAAAAACCTTAATCAACTTCTATCGACTGGCTGAAGTTATAATCACCCAAACCAAGTGAGTCTGAGGGTGGAGAGTCAGTGGCAGTTTGAAGAGGCAGATGGAGCAGACATCTGACCAAACTTTCTACTCCTGGCTAAGGCTTTTCTCCCTGATTTTGACAGACCATTTGCTGTATCTTTTTAAATGCTTGTTCTTTACTTTGTATATTTGTTCCTTTTACCTGGCCTTCAGTCTGACTTTACCCTAGTCCCAAACACAGCTTTTTCTTCTTCTTTCTCCCTCTCCCAGACTAGTGGGTTGTCATAAGGCCCCTGGTTTTCTCTGTTAAAAAAAAAGGTGTTTAAGTCCGATTATTTTTATTACTACTTAGTGATCAGAATTGATAACCAATTTACAACAATCTAGACAAAGAGGGGACCACTTATACTAGTAGCCTGTGGGTTAAGGGAGGGGGATATGAATGCATACTGGGAATGGGGGTAGTGGGAGGACAACTTTGGTAGTGGAAATTCCCGATTCAATGCCAATATGTACCTAAAATATTACTCTGAAAGATATGTAATCCACTTTGGTCAAAATAAAAATTATTATTAAAAAAAAGGCTTGAAAAATCTTGTCAGAATCTTGCCTGCTCAGCCTCCAGCAGGTCGATGACCCTGCACACTCAAACATAAGACAAGTAGTTACCCACTATACTATCTCTCCAGCCACTTACACTGATATTTCAAAAACTTTTCTAAATCCTGACATAAAGAAGTGCATTAAACATTTTTATCTTTTTGTTTTTCAATTTCACTTTATATCCATTCTCTTCAGAAAAACTTGTACATGATTGATTATGGATAATGACAATTCTGTGAGAATTCTGTGAGAATTTTGATTTGGTAAAGATGTAAGAGTTGCCTGTGCCCTTGGCCCACCACTTACAAACACACATAGAAGAGGCTTGATAACTCCTCTTTAAAGATGCACTTTTAGAGACACAGGGAGATCTTAATTTCTTGACTCCAATTTTTTTCATGTTTATTCTAAGGAAAATCATTACAATTTGGAAGTAAAAATAGCTTGGGAGATTGTAAATGGCAAAAGCAGAGGGAATGGGAGGCAGAAGATGATAAGAAATGTAGCTAAATATTTATATATACAAAAAATGAAAACATGAAAAATGTTGCTTCTGAAATACATAATTAAACTCAAGATAGAGTAGGCAGATGGAATCAGTAATTACAGGTTCCTAATGTATCTAAAATTTCCAGAGAATGAAAAGTGTTGCTACTAATTTTGTAGCTTCACAGTTTATAGCTTGTTGCTGTTTAAAATGGGCTCTGCTCACTTAACACTTGATGTTCCAGTTAAGATAGCTTGCATTTTAAAAATAATCTTACCAGGACAGAGTCATGTGATTCCTGACCTACTTTGATTATATATAAGGAAAAATTCAATATAAATTTATTATAAATGAATAATAAGCATGATAATTATGCATGATTTTCCTCAACTATCATTCTTATTATTTCTAGGTAACTTTGTGTGTAATAAAAATATCCTGAATCTAGAAATTGATTTGATTGCAACACATAAGATGCTCTGAGTTCTAGGAATATATAGGTTGAAACATATTTCTACTCATATAGCAGTTCATTTTGGTAAGTGCTCAGGAGATAGAAAATAAACAATACACTTAATAAGTTAAGTGTTATATAAGAGGTTGATAGAGAATTGTAAAAGAAAGCATGCCTGGACATGGGTTTAACTATACAATGGTCAAAGAAATCTTTGTGGATAGTGAAGGAAATCACTATATGTGTGCTAGTTGTGGTAAGGGGGAAGAGACCAAGAATGGAGAAAAGGCACATGGCTGGAGAAATCGGCTTGCTGAAGAGTAGCAGAGTATGTTAGGGGCTCCCTGATAATGGGGGAATGGCAGGACTGGCAGCAGGAGTGAGGCGATTACAGAAACTCCCATCTAGCATAAGCTTTCTATTCTAAGAACAATTGAAATTTGTTTGTAAATAAACTAACTGAACCTAAAACTTGGAAACAGATTGCTAAATTGTCTTCAGACTTTGTGGATTTGTCATTTATGTGGGTAGTAATAGAAAATATTCAATCCCAGTTACTCAAACCTTAAACAAGTATGATAGTGAAACACTGTTACATTATTTTATTTTATTTTATTTGGTATTTGGGCCACATCAGCAGCACCCGTTAATAATAACATTGACTTTAGCATATAAAGAGACTTACGCACCCTTTACCACTTATAGGACTACACCCACTTTTTCTAATGGATGATTAAAGAAAAATGTCACTAGACAACTATAAAAATTTGAAAAAGTTCAAACATATATTTATGAAAGCATAATTACTAGAGAAGAGAGAAAACAATTTTATCCAGAAAAAAGAAAGATGCAAAAGCACAATGATTATAATTTTGAATAACCTTGGGTCAAGGAGAATATTAAAACCTATCATATGAGGCCTGAGCAGTGGTGCAAGTGGTAGGACGTTTGCCTTGCACGTGCTAACCAAGTACAGAACTCGGTTCAATCCCCCGGCATCCCATATAGTCCACCAAGCTAGGAGTGATTTCTGAGTGCATAGCCAGGAGTAACCCCTAAATGTCACCAGTTGGGGCCCAAACACAAACAAAAAAAAAGAAAAACATGTTTCAGAAGCAACTGTACAGTTATAAATTTCTTCATAAATAAAATGAGAAACAAAGAAAACTACTAATCACTCTACAAAGTAATATTAAAGACAAGATAAATCAAAATATATTAGAAATAGTTTTTAAAAATGATCTAATTAAAAAGAGACTAATGAAAAAGACAAATTTAGAAGTTGGTTTTTCAAAGACTGATACAATAAATAAATTGTAAAATTCTAAGTTAAATATAATGTTATGTCAAAGTAAAAAAAAGGTAAATATATAATTAGTTAGATAAGCAAACTAATAGTATGCTGTTGAATGCCAGATGTTTATGGAGCCATAGTATCTTCACCTCTTCACTGGTTAGACTAAGAAGGAATAGGAGTGCAGATTTCAAGTACACTTCTGATTTATACCTTTATATAAGGAATAGTCGAGAACAGAAAGACATAAGGAGGTTGAATTATATGTATGAGGAGTTTAATTTTGCAGCAACTTATTGTTTCAACAAATTTTATAAGCAAATTTATTCACTTCAAGGCATCTGTGATCTAGTGAAATAATAGTATTTGTATTGATTAAGTAATAGTCCTAGATAAATAGGATTCTGCTCATCAGGACATCTGGTTTTATGAATAAGAAATTTTGTACTGTACATTTCTTTCTCTACTATAACTTAGGACTAATTGATTTTAATTCTGTATGTACTGGACTCTGGTATTTTTATTGCTGAGGTTGAATCTAAATATGTGCTATTATACAAAGAAATTTATAAGCCTCCTTAGTATTCATCAGAATTAATAATTAATAATCAGAAGATTAATTTTGTTTGTCCTCATCTTTTTTAAAACCCTCTGAGAGACTCTTTGCAACAAAGCTTAACCTTGCAAAGATATTTGAGAAAAGAATCATTAACTAATTGTTTTAAACTATAAAGGGCTGGGAGGATAGTATAGAACGTAGGGTTTTTGCTTTACACATGGCTCAAACATGTTTGAGTCCCAGCACAAAATATGGGTGGACCTCTGATCCCCATCCAAAGTTCCAAATTGATCCTGAGGTGAGAGCCAGGATTTAGCTAGGCTTTAAGAATAAAGCCTAAGCAATGTTGGATATTGTACAAAATAAAAAATCAAACAAAGTTAATTATCAGTTTAATGCAACTTTTTTCCAGATTGCCACTTTCAATTATATCAAAATGCTACCTAAAAACCCTCAAGGAGTACCAATTAAAATCATAAATCTCACAAGAATTTGGTAAAGATGAATAAAAATATTTGTACCATAATTATTTTCTCCATCTTAACAGTAAAGTATAACAAATATGAACCCATTCATAGCTGCAGGAAAAACTATAAAAATTAATGATAAATTTAATCATCATAATACAAAAATAGCTTCAGTGACTCATTTATTAGCCACAGATATATTGAAAAGCAATGTAAAAATTTCTGATTATTAAAAATAAGAAAAAGACAAAAGATATTTTGGATAAAAATACCCCAAACTAGAATTAGCTTTATTTGCAACTGATTGTCCAGATATTTTAAATCTTACACTCTCACAAAATAGTGCAGATTATGGTGAAATTAAATATGGATCTAGCAAAGGAAAGAATACAATCTTCATAGTTTGCTCCATTACAAGTAAACACTGAAGAGTAACAGAATTAGTAGAGAGAAGTCCTAGGGTCAAAACAAGTATTATGTCTAAATATTACCTACAAATCATGATTTTCTAGAAATTGTTTTAAAAAGCAAATTACTATTTGATGACACTTTTTTTAGAAATATGAACTCTAGCACATTGTTTTAAACAATAAATAAGTGGTTGGCAATTCTTGTGACTTAACATCTGGTTGTGGTCAACAAAGAAAATGAAAAGAATCTGGGTATTATTCTGAAGCACTACATATAGTGCCTGAGTAAAAGTAGTGATACTTATTTTATTTTTTAAAATATTGTTACATTTATTATTTTAATAATTTTTAATTAAGAATGGGGTTACAAAAACGTTTATAGTTGAGAGGCCGAAGTGATAGCGCAGTGGTAGAGCAATTTGCCTTGCACCTATCGTCTCATATGGTCCCCAAAGCCAGGAGCCATTTCTGAGCACATAGCCCCTGAGGATGTGACCCCTGAGCATCACCGGGTGTGGCCCCAAAACCAGACAAATTAATTATAGTTGGGTTTCAGTCGTCAAATATACACCACCCTTCCCAGTGTAACTTTTCTGTCACCAATGTTCCTCATTTCCCTTCTCTCCCATACCCTGTCTGTCTTTGGAATAACCATTCTACTACTCTTACTATCATTTTCATGGTAGTTTCTTCTTTTTTGTTTGTTTGTTTGTTAGTTTTTGGCCATACCCAGTGGTGTTCAGGGGTTACTCCTGGCTGTCTGCTCAGAAATAGCTCCTGGCAGACACGGGGGACCATATGGGACACCGGGATTTGAACCAACCACCACCTTAGGTCCTGGTTCGGCTGCTTGCAAGGCAAACTCTGCTGTGCTATCTCTCCGGCCCCTATAGTTGCTTCATATCATGGGCTGGTCCTTAAGTCACATCTCTATTGTCTCTGGGCATTATTTTCATATTGTCTTTTATTTTTCTTATATCCCACAGATGAATGGAGCTATTCTGTTCCTATTTCTCTCAGTTTCATTCATTTAACTCAGCATGCTAGTATCTTACCATGTATAGGACTATGCGTATTTATGTAGGGGATAAAACAGAAGGCCTGCTAAAATGTCATATTTTTAGTACAATGGCTAATTTATTCACCTCCAAGAGATTTTCACCAAAAGATCGACAGTGAAAGTATTTCACCCCTGCACGAAGAGTTGAAGAAATTTCGTAGAGAAATTTTTGAACATCGTGTTATGGCACTGACATTATATTCACTTTTTATTTTTATTTATTTATTTATTAATTTTGGTTTTTGGGCCACACCCAGTGTTGCTCAGGGGTTACTCCTGGCTGTCTGCTCAGAAATAGCTCCTGGCAGGCACGAGAGACCATATGGGACACTGGGATTTGAACCAACCACCTTTGGTCCTGGATTGGCTGCTTGCAAGGCAAACGCTGCTGTGCTATCTCTCCGGGCCCTCACTTTTTATTATTAAAGCTAAAAATTAATTGTCCCTTCTTCTGGTATTAAAAGGCAAAAAGTATCCTTGATTATAATCCCTTTACCTGGATAATTTATAGCACAAAATTAAAAACAATATGTTTTTCTCTCTTCAATTGCCAATAGATGCTGTGAAAGCATTTGATAAGTTCCAAAACCCCTTCATAATAAAAACTTTCAACAAGGGGAATGGAAGAAACTTTTCTAAATATAATTAAGGCCATTTACCAAAACTCATTGCAAATATTATAGTCAATGTAGAAAAATTGAAAGCCTTTTCTCTAAGTTCTGGCACAGGACAAGGCTGTTTCTCTTGCCACTTCTATTTAACATAGTATTAGAAGTAATTGCCTTAGCTATCAGGCAAGAAAAAGATATTAAGAGCATCTATATAGAAAAGAAAGAAATCAAGCTCTCACGCTTTGCAAATGACATGATACTAGATTTAGAAAAAATATGAGTGATCTGTGAACACAGAGTTGGAATAAGAATAAGTCCTGAGCACAAATGGCTGTAGTACAATAACAAAGAATAAAAAAGATAACTGTAATTTCATAAAGAATTGGGTATATGCAGAGATTCACTTACATAATGAATACATAATCTTAACTCTGTGGAAGAGAAATAGAATTCAATAAAAATATTCTGGAAAGTGTGTACACAAATAAATAACAAATAAAAATAGCAAGTGCTATTAAAAAAGTATCAGTACTTGGAATAAATAGGTTATGTTAAAAAGTGAAATTTCGGGCCCGGAGAGATAGCACAGCGGTGCTTGCCTTGCAAGCAGCCGATCCAGAACCTAAGGTGGTTGGTTCGAATCCCGGTGTCCCATATGGTCCCCCGTGCCTGCCAGGAGCTATTTCTGAGCAGACAGCCAGGAGTAACCCCTGAGCACCGCTGGGTGTGACCCAAAAACCAAAAAAAAAAAAAAAAAAAAAAAGTGAAATTTCCAAAACAACAAAAATATGAAGGATCAGAGAGATAGCATGGAGGTAGGGTGTTGGCCTTGCATGCAGAAGGATGATGGTTTCATATCCCAGCATCCCATTTGGTCTCCCGAGCCTGCCAGGAGTGATTTCTGAGGTAGAGTCAAGAGTAATCCCTGAGCGCAGCAGGGTAAGATCCCCCCAAAAAATATGATCCATGCATTTCTAGAAAAATATGACTCACACAAAGAGAAAAATTAGGTAACACTAAAATATCAATTGTAGTTCTGAACTTATGTACTTCCAGTGAACTAACTTCAAATAAAATAAAAAAAAAAACAATTACATGAATAGGAAAAAATTTTAGGGGGTGTCCTTCTCATCATCATTTGTTCCATTGCTGGGTCAATATTAAATCTATATTAAAGAAATTATCAAGAGTAGGAATTGTAAATTTAATTTTATGTGCTTGCAGGCCTATAAACTGTGAAACCTAGAAAATGACTAATACAGCGGCTTGTATAGTTTTAGACAAAAATCAATAAACCTGTGGAGAAGAGACAGATCAAATAAATTCTTTAAAGATTTGAGTCACTCAACAAATTTAATGAGTAGGCAGATTTTGTTTACACATCTTCCTGTCATTTTTGAAAAGAGCATTTTGCTTTGCACAGGTCGGTCCTGATTACTCAGAATTTACTTCCTGATTTTAGGAGAAACAAAGAGAAACAGTGAAAACTTCTTTATTATGTTTGTTGTGGGGTAGTTGTGGGATTTGTTTGTTTTTTTTTTAGGAAAAGGAAATGTATAGGTTATAATTTCTGTGTTAATTATTTCTCTAATTTAAATCAATTAATATGCTACAAAGTAATTCTTGAGAAATACTGATATGAGATCTAACACTGAATCAATATTATCAAAACAAAATCCTTAGGAAAAAGTTATAAAATAAATATAAAATATATGCTCTGAAGTTTATAAGCATTGTTGAAAGAAATTTAAGGAACTAAAATAAAGAAAAAATCAAATCTACATTAATAGTTCTTTTAGATTTATTAAAATTTAACAGACTACAACTGATCTACAGATTTACTTAGCAATAGTATGCTTGATCTCTTTGTAAAAGTAATCAGATTTACAGTGAAATTATTATTATAATTGAAGCTACCCATATAACTAAGTATAATACTGAAAAATAAAAATAAATAGAAGAGTTAGGGGACAGAGTGGTGGCACAAGTTGTAGGGCATTTGCCTTGTGCATGCTGACCTAGGATGGTCCGCGGTTTGGTCCCCGGTGCCCCATATGGTCCCCCAAGCCAGAATTCATTTCTGAGGGCATAGCTAGGAGTAACCCCTGAATGTCACAGACTGAGGCGAAGAAGAAGAAGAAGAAGAAGAAGAAGAAGAAGAAGAAGAAGAAGAAGAAGAAGAAGAAGAAGAAGAAGAAGAAGAAGAAGAAGAAGAAGAAGAAGAAGAAGAAGAAGAAGAAGAAGAAGAAGAAGAAGAAGAAGAAGAAGAAGAAGAAGAAGAAGAAGAAGAAAGAAGAAAAGAAGAAGTTGTTTAAGAAGAAGAAAACAAACCTTTTTAAGTAGTTTATGGTTGGGTGTGTTATTTTTTTCTGCTTTGTTTTGTTTTGTTTTGTTGGTGTCTTCTCTTTTTTGCTCTTTTTGTACTTTTGTTATTACTGCTCTATTGTATTTTTGTTTTTGTTTTTTGTTTGTTTTGCTTTGTTTTGTTACCCTTTTCTTCTTTCCCTTTTTCTTTCTAAAGGGAAATTTATAATACCTAGACAGACCTCCTGCTAGTTCGTTTTATTCCCTTTTGCTTTTGTCTTTGTTTTTTTTTTTTTTTTTGCTTCTCCCTTATCTTTTTGTATATCTCCAACAGAACCACATTACTGGAAATCAATTTGTTCAGCCTCACAATTTTTTTTTTTACACCACCCATCACCAGTGCAACATTCCCATCACCAATGTCCCAAGTCTCCCTCCTCCCCACCCGACCCCCGCCTGTACTCTAAACAGGTTCTCAATTTCCCTCATACATTCTCATTATTAGGACAGTTCAAAATGTAGTTATTTATCCAACTAAACTCATCACTCTTTGTGATGAGCTTCCTGAGGTGAGCTGGAACTTCCAGCTCTTTTCTCTTTTGTGTCTGAAAGTTATTATTGCAAGAATGTCTTTCATTTTTCTTAAAACCCATAAATGTGTGAGACCATTCTGCGTTTTTCTCTCTCTCTCTGACTTATTTCACTCAGCATAATAGATTCCGTGTACATCCATATATAGGAAAATTTCATGACTTCATCTCTCCTGACAGCTGCATAATATTCCATTGTGTATATGTACCACAGTTTCTTTAGCCATTCGTCTGTTGAAGGGCATCTTGGTTGTTTCCAGAGTCTTGCTATGGTAAATAGTGCTGCAATGAATATAGGTGTAAGGAAGGGGTTTTTGTATTGTATTTTTGTGTTCCTAGGGTATATTCCTAGGAGTGGTATAGCTGGATCGTATGGGAGCTCGATTTCCAGTTTTTGGAGGAATCTCCATATCGCTTTCCATAAAGGTTGAACTAGACGGCATTCCCACCAGCAGTGGATAAGAGTTCCTTTCTCCCCACATCCCCGCCAACACTGTTTATTCTCATTCTTTGTGATGTGTGCCATTCTCTGGGGTGTGAGGTGGTATCTCATCGTTGTTTTGATTTGCATCTCCCTGATGATTAGTGATGTGGAGCACTTTTTCATGTGTCTTTTGGCCATCTGTATTTCTTCTTTGTCAAAGTGTCTGTTCATTTCTTCTCCCCATTTTTTGATGGGATTAGATGTTTTTTTCTTGTAAAGTTCTGTCAGTGCCTTGTATATTTTGGAGATTAGCCCCTTATCTGATGGGTATTGGGTGAATAGTTTCTCCCACTCAGTGGGTGGCTCTTGTATCTTGGGCACTATTTCCTTTGAGGTGCAGAAGCTTCTCAGCTTAATATATTCCCATCTGTTAATTTCTGCTTTCACTTGCTTGGAGAGTGCAGTTTCTTCCTTGAAGATGCCTTTAGCCTCAATGTCCTGGAGTGTTTTACCTACGTATTGTTCTATATATCTTATGGTTTTGGGGCTGATATCGAGGTCTTTAATCCATTTGGATTTTACCTTCGTAGATGATGTTAGCTGGGGGTCTAAGTTCAATTTTTTGCAAGTGGCTACCCAGTTTTGCCAACACCACTTGTTGAAGAGGCTTTCTTTGTTCCATTTAGGATTTTTTGCTCCTTTATCAAAAATTAGATGATTGTATGTCTGGGGAACATTCTCTGAGTATTCAAGCTTATTCCACTGATCTGAGGGCCTGTCTTTATTCCAATACCATGCTGTTTTGATAACTATTGCTTTGTAGTAAAGTTTAAAGTTGGGGAAAGTAATTCCTCCCATATTCTTTTTCCCAATGATTGCTTTAGCTATTCGAGGGTGTTTATTGTTCCAAATAAATTTCAAAAGTGCCTGGTCCACTTCTTTGAAGAATGTCATGGGTATCTTTAGGGGGATCGCATTAAATCTGTACAGTGCTTTGGGGAGTATTGCCATTTTAATGATGTTAATCCTGCCAATCCATGAGCAGGGTATATGCTTCCATTTCCGCGTGTCCTCTCTTATTTCTTGGAGCAGAGTTTTATAGTTTTCCTTGTATAGGTCCTTCACATTTTTAGTCAAGTTGATTCCAAGATATTTGAGTTTGTGTGACACTATAGTGAATGGAGTTGTTTTCTTAATGTCCATTTCTTCCTTATTAGTATTGGTGTATAGGAAGGCCATTGATTTTTGTGTGTTAATTTTGTAGCCTGCCACCTTGCTATATGAGTCTATTGTTTCTAGAAGCTTTTTGATAGAGTCTTTGGGGTTTTCTAAGTAGAGTATCATGTCATCTGCAAACAGTGAGAGCTTGACTTCTTCCTTTTCTATATGGATTCCCTTGATATCCTTTTCTTGCCTAATCGCTATAGCAAGTACTTCAAGTGCTATGTTGAATAGAAGTGGTGAGAGAGGACAGCCTTGTCTTGTGCCAGAATTTAGAGGAAAGGCTTTCAGTTTTTCTCCATTGAGGACAATATTTGCCTCTGGCTTGTGGTAGATGGCCTTAACTATATTGAGAAAGGTTCCCTCCATTCCCATCTTGCTGAGAGTTTTGATCAAGAATGGGTGTTGGACCTTGTCAAATGCTTTCTCTGCGTCGATTGATATGATAATGTATTTTTATTTTTCTTGCTGTTGATGTTGTGTATTATGTTGATAGATTTACGGATGTTAAACCAGCCTTGCATTCCTGGAATGAAACCTACTTGATCGTAGTGGATGATCTTCTTAATGAGGCATTGAATCCTATTTGCCAGGATTTTGTTGAAGATCTTTGCATCTGCATTCATCAGCGATATTGGTCTGTAATTTTCTTTTTTCGTAGCATCTCTGTCTGGTTTAGGTATCAAGGTAATGTTGGCTTCATAAAAGCTATTTGGAAGTTTTCCTGTTTTTTCAATTTCATGAAAGAGTCTTGCCAGGATTGGTAGTAGTTCCTCTTGAAAGGTTTGAAAGAATTCATTAGTAAATCCATCTGGGCCTGGGCTTTTGTTTTTGGGCAGACATTTGATTACTTTCTTAATTTCCTCAATAGTAATGGGTGTGTTTAGATATGCTACATCCTCTTCATTCAATCGTGGAAGATTATAAGATTCCAAAAATTTATCCATTTCTTCCAGGTTTTCATTTTTAGTGGCATAGAGTTTCTCAAAGTAGTTTCTGATTACCCTTTGAATCTCTACCATATCAGTTGTGATCTCTCCTTTTTCATTCCTAATACGAGTTATCATGTTTCTCTCTCTTTCTTTCTTTGTTAGTTTTGCCAGTGGTCTATCAATCTTGTTTATTTTTTCAAAGAACCAACTTCTGCTTTCGTTGATCTTTTGGATGGTTTTTCTGGTTTCCACTTCATTGATTACTGCTCTCAGCTTTGTTATTTCCTTCTGCCTCCCTATTTTTGGATCCTTTTGTTGAGCACTTTCTAATTCTATGAGCTGCGTCATTAAGCTATTCAGGTATGCCCCTTCTTCTTTCCTGATGTGTGCTTGCAAAGCTATAAATTTTCCTCTCAGTACTGCTTTTGCTGTGTCCCATAGGTTCTGATAAATTGTGTCTCCATTGTCATTTGTTTTCAGGAAGGTTTTGATTTCCTCTTTGATTTCATCTCGGACCCACTGATTATTCAGTATGAGGCTATTTAACTTCCAGGTGTTAAAATTTTTCTTCTGTGTCCCTTTGTAGTTTATATATAATTTCAGGGCTTTGTGGTCAGCAAAGGCAGCCTGCAAAATTTCTATCCTCTTGATATTATGGAGATATGTTTTGTGTGCTAACATGTAGTCTATCCTAGAGAATGTCCCATGTACATTAGAGAAAAATGTGTATCCAGGCTTCTGGGGGTGGAGTGTCCTGTATATATCTACTAGGCCTCTTACTTCCATTTCTCTCCTCAGGTCCAGTATATTCTTGTTGGGTTTCAGTCTGGTTGACCTGTCTAGTGTTGACAATGCCATGTTGAAGTCTCCCACAATTATTGTGTTGTTATTGATATTATTTTTCAGATCTGTCAACAGTTGTATTAAATATTTTGCTGGCCCCTCATTCGGTGCATATATGTTTAGGAGGGTGATTTCTTCCTGCTGTACATATCCCTTGATTAATACAAAATGTCCATCTTTGTCCCTTACTACTTTCCTAAGTATAAAGTTTGCATCATCTGATATTAATATGGTCACTCCTGCTTTTTTTTGGGTATTGTTTGCTTGGATGATTTTCCTCCAGCCTTTTATTTTGAGTCTATGTTTGTTCTGACTATTCAGGTGTGTTTCTTGTAGGCAGCAGAAGGTTGGATTGAGTTTTTTGATCCATTTAGCCACTCTGTGTCTCTTAACTGGTGCATTTAGTCCATTGACATTGAGAGAAAGAATTGTCCTGGGAGTTAGTGCCATCTTTATATTAAAGTTTGGTGTGTTTGTTGGTAAGCCTTGTCTTAAAGTATGCCGTTCAGTTTTTCTTTTAAGAATGGTTTTGAGTCTGTGAAGTTTTTGAGCTGTTGTTTGTCTGTGAAACTATGTATTGTTCCTTCAAACCTAAAAGTGAGTTTTGCTGGGTACAGTATTCTAGGCAAAGCATTTATTTCATTGAGTTTTGTCACTATGTCCCACCACTGCCTTCTGGCCTTGAGTGTTTCTGGTGACAGGTCTGCAGTAAATCTCAAGGATGTTCCCTTAAATGTAATTTCTCTTTTCGATCTTGCTGCTTTCAGAATTCTGTCTCTATCTATGGGATTCGTCATTGTGACTAGAATGTGTCTTGGGGTGTTTTTTCTGGGGTCTCTTTTAGTTGGCACTCTTCGGGCATGCAGGATTTGATCACATGTATTCATTATCTCTGGTAGTTTCTCTTTAATGATGTTCTTGACTGTTGATTCTTCCCGGAGATTTTCTTCCTGAGTCTCTGGGACTCCAATGATTCTTAAGTTGTTTCTGTTGAGCTTATCATAGACTTCTATTTTCATCTGTTCCCATTCTTTGAGTAATTTTTCCATTGTTTGATCATTTGCTTTGAGGCTTTTTTCCAATTTCTTCTGCTGTATGTAATTGTTATGTATCTCATCTTCCAGTGTACTGATTCTATCCTCAGCTGCTGTTAACCTGTGGGAAATCTCAAACATGATTTTCTTCAATTCATCTACTGAGTTTCTCAGACCTGTTATTTGATCTGAAATTTCCGTTTGGAGTTTTCTCATTTCTATCTTCATATTCTCCTGATTCTTTTTAGTTTTCTCTTCTATACTTTGTTTGAGTTCTTTGAACATGTTCCATATTGCAACTCTAAACTCCTTATCTGAGAGACTGACTAGGTGGTTGATCATGTTCAAGTCATCAGAGTTGCCATCTTCATTCTCTATGTCTGGCACTGGCCCATGTTGTTTCCCCATTGTCACACTAGTACTGCGTGTTTTTCTACGTGTTGTGATTGTATTCATTGGCTAAATGCTGTGCACCGTCGCGAAGGGGAGCGGAGCAACCGTGCTCCTCTGGCTTCTCCCTTTCTGGGCGTGTCGACTCACCTCCACGGAAGGCTCACAGGAAGGCAGGCTGGCAGATGGGCTGCACCCAGGATGAAATCAGGCCAAAAATGCAGGACAGCAGAGTAGAGAGGCAGAAGGGTGCTGGCATCTGAGATCCAGCAGAGTTCGGTGGCTCCTCCCTTTCTGGGCGTGTCGACTCACCTCCACGGAAGGCTCACGGGAAGGCAGACTCCCCGGAAAGTTCACAGGAAGGCAGGCTGGCTGATGAGCCGCACCAAGGGTATAATCAGGCCGAAAATGCAGGACAGCAGAGTAGAGAGGCAGAAGGGTGCTGGCATCTGAGATCCAGCGAAGTTCAGTGGCTCCTCCCTTTCTGGGCGTGTCAACTCACCTCCACGGAAGGCTCACGGGAAGGCAGACTCCCCGGAAAGTTCACAGGAAGGCAGGCTGGCTGATGAGCCGCACCAAGGGTATAATCAGGCCGAAAATGCAGGACAGCAGAGTAGAGAGGCAGAAGGGTGCTGGCATCTGAGATCCAGCGAAGTTCAGTGGCCCAGCCTCACAATTTGAGGGAGAAAAGTGGATGGCACCAAGACCAGACAATTGAATGAACATTTAGTAGAAATAAAAAATGATCAGACTTGAACACCAAACCCATAGTCAACTATAACAGAATTGATACCCAATTTATAATAAGCTGTACAAGTGGGGCACAGCATTATGGGGGTCACGGAGGGAAATATGGATGCATGCTGGGAACAGGGGTGAAGGAAAGACAACACTAGGGGTGGGAATGCCCCTCATTTATTGTCACTATGTGGCTTAAATATTTTTGTGAAATAATTGTAATTTACTTTGACCACAATAAAAAATTTAAAAAAAAAGAATTTAAGTGGTCAGTGGTCAAACCACATAGAGAAGCATGGATTAACTTTCTTGATAAATTTGCTTGGCAAAATAACATGGTATAGAGATTGGAGCTGTAGAAGACAGATGCATACAGGATTAGAAAGGACTTTGAAAGTCCTTTTAACTACATGAAACGAGGATGATATGTTGTTATAAAAATTTGAGTGTGTAATATTTTGAACTTTAAAATGTGCTGTGATATGCACCACCTTTTCTAAGATGAGAAACACAAAAACAAATAGACTAATAAAATATGTAGTCAAATACTTGAAATTAAAATTAAAAAATAGAAAATAGTAAATAAAATATTAATGTCTGCTTTCAAAATGTCGTACCACAACAATAAACGTCAGTTTAAAACTCAGAGTTCTCAAAGACCAAATTTTTTTTGGTTTTGGGTCCACACCCAGTGGTGGCTCAGAAATATTTTCCTAGACTACTTTCAGAAATTACTCCTGGTAGGCTTTAGGGAACATGTGGGATTCTGAAGATTGACTCGGGGACAGTTGTATGCAAAGCAAATGCCCTACTCACTGTACTATCACTCAGGCCCCATAGAATTCTTAAGTTAGTTTTTCCTTGCATTCTGTGAATAATTTCAATATTATATGTGATAGACCAATCCTCCCAACAGAGCCTAATTCATTCACCACCACATATAATTTCTTTTCTAATGATAAGGTCATTCTTGGCAAATGATTGTTGAGGAGATGCACAGGTTTTGAGTCATTTTAACAGGAAATGCTTGGCTCCTAATTACCTAAAATACGGTTCTGAGGATTTATCCCGTGCAAAGAGCAGCAAGAAGGGTCAAATAAAAAAACACTGTGGTTCAATTGCAGGATTTGTTTCACTAGACAATTTTCTTAATTCTTTTAAATGTCAGTGTTCTCATCTGAAAAATGAAAATGTTATTACTTATTCTATCATGATTTGGTGGCCATTAAATGATTTGGAGTTACATAGTAAATAGTAGCTAATAATCTTCGCCATTATTCTTAATCATCATCAGTTTAGTATGTGTGCCATCTATTACTAATCACACGTGGGTGAAATGAAGAGTGAGAAAAAAAGATCTCTGAGGAATTCACAAGATCCAAGAATAACATGGATGACATCTGGGAAAATACACTTTCTACAAACTATCAAACATCAGTTAATCTTCAAAGTTAAACAGTAAGTCAAGTATTAAATTAGTCTCTTCTAACTGTTATGGAAAGGAAGGAGATTTTTATGAGAAAATAAGCAAAAACAACATTATGGTCATAAATTCATAAAAGTAAATAAGTTTCACTTACTATGTGTATGAGAGATCAGAGAAAACCTCTCAAATTAGTCTAAGGATGTTGACAAAACGTTTTAACACTGAGATTTCAAGTTCTACCACATGGGAAACATAACACAGAGGAATATAATAAAAAAGCTTGAAGGAAGAAAACAAGTTATTCTGGAGAATGCATGTTGTTTGTCGAGGGCTACATCTTTTGGTGTGTGTTGGGAAATGTAGGTGAAATGTGGGAAACATTGAAAGACTATGCTGAAATCATATGTGGTTTTTATAGTGACTAAGAAGATCCTCTGTACAAAGTCAATATGTCTGAATTTTATTCAGTGGGGAATTGAAAGATTTTTAGGCTATGAAGACACAATATTACATTTGTTCACTGGAGAAGTCACTCTGTTTATGCTATAGAGTGCAGAAAAATAGCAAAGAAATTGAACCAAGAAAACAAATAGGATGTCATAACTAGAGAGATGCATAAAAGTTAATTTAGGAAGGACTGAAAATATGAAAAACAGATAGAAAGACTAAATATATAGACAGGATTATAAACGACTTAGAATTTTTATTTTATAATCTTAATAAGTTATAATATATTAAAATGAAAAAGTTAAAAAGAATATATAAAAATTAATGTGATTCTTAATTCTATACTCTTTACTAATATAGGAAAGTAAGCTGAGTTGAAAAACAAGATTTGCACAGGGAGGTTACTATGTTTGATGTTTCTATTATGTTTTACTATTTTGTTTTGTTTGTTTATTGTTGTTATTATTGTTGTTGCCTCACATTCAATGATACTCAGGAATTTCTTCAGGCTTTGCACTCAGTAATTACTCCTGTGGTGTTAGCCTGAATAAGGCCTCTGTAAGTCAAGTGCCTTTCCTGCTATACTACTTTTCCATCCCCCTGCACTTTGTTTATTGCTATAAAAATTTTAATGGCAAATAGGTAGTAGCCTAATCTTTGTATTGTTCTTCAGTTAAAGGATTCATACAGATATTTGTACCTAAATAGATTGGGGAGTATGGAATAGTGGTGGGAGACCTTGAAACTTGAATAGATGGATTCAAATGCAGTAAACCTAGGTCAGTACCTAACTGAATGAGTGTTCACTGAGTAGAGGGAACACTATTCTAGCCATACTGACCAGGACATGTATGGGCCAGAGATAATTAAGCGTATTATTGTACAATATTTTTGCATGTGATAAAGACGAATGCCAGACAAGGGACCTCATCCTTAAGTTCTGTTATTAGTTTTTTATTTTAGTGTTATACTAATTTGCAAATTAGAGTTAATTGTAGATATTTATATCCAGCCTCATTGGCAATTATAAAAAAGTAACTTTGTGTGGATTATTATAGATTTTTAAGTGTGAATTAATACAGATGTAGAGCATAAGATTCAAAACCAAAGCTGAACTGCACTTCCAGAAACATAGAAGAGTGCCTGATATCTCCACTGTTGTATGCCAGAAGCTATCATTGCTATCCATGAGAATCAAATTTAATCACCATTTTGCTTTTTCAAATGTCCCAGATTCAGGACAACTTTGGATTACTGAGTTTTCTATCATGACTCTTGTGCAAATAAATCTATTGGTGGAATCTTGATCAGAGCGTTATACTTTTTATCCTTAGGCAACATGGGTAATTGGAAAACACTAAAATGGACAAATGTTTTCTAAGAAAATGAAAGTGTTTATTAATGAATTTTTGTTCATTTTGTCTCCCCATTTTTTATGGAGTACATGGGTTACAAATGGCTAAGAAACACATGAAAAATGCTCCACATCACTAGTCTTAAGGGAAATGCAAATCAAAACAACAACGAAGTACATTCTTATGCCACAGAGATTGGTGTACACACAAAGAATAATAACAAGTGCTAGCAGGGTTATGGTGAGAGGGAGAAGGAAACTCTCATTCACTGTTGGTAGGAATGCATATAGTCCAGCCTTTATGGAAAACAATATGGATATTCCTCAAAACACTGGACATTGAGCTCCCATATGATCCAGCTTACCACTTCTAGGGATAGGAACACAAACACACAGCACAAATATATCTTCTGCACACCTATATTCATTTCAGTGCTATTTCCAATAGCCAGAAATCTGGAAACAAAGATGCCCTTCAACAGATGAATGGCTAAAGAAAGTGTGGTACATATACACAATGGAACACTATGCAGTTGTCAGGAAAGATGAAGTCATGAAATTCTCCTATACATGGGTGTACATGGAATCTATTATGCTGAGCGAAATAAATCAGAGGGATAGAGATAGACACAGAATAGTCTCATTCATCTACGGGTTTAAGAAAAATAAAATACATTATTGTAATAATGACCAGAGACAATAGATGAGGACTGGAAGTACTGAATCATGATAAAGCTCACCACAGAGTGGAGAGCTCAGTTAGAGAAATAACTACACTAACAACCATCATGACAATGTTAATGAGTAAGAGAAGTACAATACCTGTCTCAAATACAGGCAGAGGGTGGGAGAGGAAGGAGATGGGGAGGCATTGGTGGTGGGAATGTTGCACAGGTGAAGGGGCTGTTCTTTTTATGACTGAGGTTCAACTGCAAAAATACAACTGAGGTTCAACTATAATTTTGAAGAATACAGTACTTTAAAAATCATGAAAATAAATGTGTTCAAATGAAAACATTGTCTTGACTTTCAGCAACAGAAATCACTAAAACTATATGCTAAACATACTATTGAGAAGAAATAATAAATTCAGTTATTTTAGTCATTTTTAAATTTTAATAAAGGTAAATTAAAGTAAAAGTACATATATGCCTTTAGAAAGTATAAAAACTAAACCTGGAATTTTAGAATTCCTTAAATTAGTGGACATTATATTCTGAAGCAAGGATTTCTTTGGAGTCATCAAAAATATAGTTTGAATGTTTGCACCATCAGTTAGTCATTGGTATGTTCTTATTGATTTCTTTCTCCTCATTTTCCTCATTATGTTATAAGAATAAGAGAAGCTTTTGGGTCAAAACCAGGACACAGAGATTGTGCAGACTATCATTCTTACTTCCAAATCCAACAGCAATATAATATGTCACCATACCCTTTTGCATAGGCACTATAAATAAAGGGAAACGTTATGCACAGAAACAAGCTTTTATCTATTAAGGATAAGAACCCATACTTTTTATAATTCAGGGACACTCTCACCCTGAACATGTGTCATGTGAACCCTATTTAGACTCCATGTGATTGGACAGCGACCGTTCAACCCAGAACCCCAGATCCCAGACGTGGATCACAGGTCCCAGCAACAGCAACAGGAACCAAACTCCTCCAAGGAAAACTCCCATACTGTCCTCGCACCAACTTGCACCAGTTTTAACATGACATCCTCACATGAGGAAATGGCAACAACTTGAGCTCAGAAAGGACTGCCCTATCTCATCACTTAAAAGTATGATACAATCAGGATACATGTCAACCTTTGCCCTAACAAAAACCAAAATAGCTATCTACAGAAGACTGACTTTGACAAACATGGACTGGACAGAACCCATCGAGGGACCAATAAGGAAGTTGCTAGCCTAGGCCTCATCCTAGGATTCGTACAAAAACCAAGATCTCTATTTCCAGAGGTCTGACTGAGCAGAACTTCTGGAACTATACTGACAGACTAAATCCTAGCCTCTGTCCTAGGATCTGAACAAAAATCAAGACCACTAATTACAGAAGACTGATTACAACAGCAGTGATGGAAGAGAACTCCTAGAACCTTAAAGAAAAACTCTCGCCTAGCCTTCGTCGTATGATCTATGCACCCGACAGTGCTCAGGGGTTACTCCTGGCTCTATGCTCAGAAATCGCTCCTGGCAAGCTCAGGGGACCATATAGGATACCAGGATCCGAACCACTGTCCTTCTGCATGCAAGGCAAATGCTTTACCTCCATGCTATCTCTCAGGCCCCTAGTTTTTCTCTTTTTTGCTTGTCTTTTTGTTTGTTTTGTTTTTCTTTTCTTCTCTCATAGCTTTTCTTATATCTCCAACAGAACCACATTACTGGAATCACCTTGATCAGCCTCATAATTTGAGGGGGAAAAATGGTTGGTACCAAGACCAGATAGTTGTATATTCATTTGGTGAAAATAAAAAAAGATCAGACTTGAATACCAAAACCAAAGTCAATGACAACAGAATCAATACTCAATCTACAACAGTTGCACTAGCATTACAGGGCTTAAAGGAGGGAGATGTGGGATGCATGCTGGGACAAGGGTGGAGGGAGGACAACACTAGGAGTGGGAATGGCCCTCATTCATTTTCATGATATGCCCTAAATATTACTGTGAAAGGTTTGTAATTCACTTTGATCACAATAAAAATTAAAAAAGAAAGAAAAAACTTCTGCAATGTTGTTATGAGGACAAACTGAATTGATACATGTATAGTGCCTTCAAGAGAATTATGAGGTACACCTCCAGATTATTTATAAAGCCCCTCTGAATTCATACTACATTTGTTTTCCATTATGATGAACACAAAAACACTGTTTATATCCACATATTCTCCCCCATCTCTTTTCTTTTGTTTCCTGTCTCTAAAGTACAGTAAGCCATATAGGGAAGCACTGTTAGGCATACAGAACTCCTGTATGTCTTATCTTAATCCTGCCAGTAATAGAACAGTAATTGTTTGGAGAAAATGCAAGAGGAATTTTGTGTGTTGAAAGCAGACAGTAATCAATTGATCTCAATTACTGTCATGAAATTGATTCTTCTGTCCAACATCTAAATTTAATGCTTTTTTCCCCCTGGAGAACCTGTCTCTCATTGTTTTATCGGATAGTATCTCTGGTTAGCAAGTCACCATTTGCATTGGACTCTTCATCAGAATGATGAAATTGTTTTCATTTACTTCGTATCTTCTCTCTATGCATTTAGCTTCCTAGATCTATGCTCTAGTCTTATGACATTCATATCTGAATCTTTTTATTTTCACTGGCTCACCACCCACAGAAGAATGATGTTCTGTTTGGCATCCAAAGAATTGATTTTCATTTGTGAACAAAAAGATAATTTTTCAAATCCTAAACAAGATGAGTGTAGGCTTTGTCCAAAGGATGAAAACATATTCTGAAGTGAATTATTTTCCTCTTTATTTGGGTGCAATTAGAAAAGTTAATGATGGGTAATTTTCAGCATGCATATGCTTTCACTTTGCTGATTTATAAGTAGGCATAAACATAATTAGGTGTGCATATGCATGCTCACAGTTTAATGGGCCCTGCATTCCTGGTAATTAGGAAGCTCAGCATGTTGTTGATGTGTAATTTTTCAGGCTAAGGTATAGAAAGCTTTTCAGATTGATTATCCCCAGGAAATTACATAGAAATGCAAGGAATACCATTATAGGAGAAATAATGGTATCTTAGGATATATTCACCATATGTTTCTTTAAGTATATTTAATAAATTTTAAAATATTAAAATTTGTCTATTAAAAATAGAGATTCGTGTTTTAGGTTGCAAAATCTGACATTTAGAAATAACTGGATTCATAGTGTATTTGTTTTAGAAATACATAAGAGAACATTCCGTTTGGGTAAGATTTTAGAGATAAGGTGATTCAGTCTCTAGATTAAGTTAATTTCTCCAAGGCATTATGTATTGAGAAACCTATCAATATCATGTCAAAAATAAAAGAAAATTCTTTTGATTATACATAAAACACCCTCAAAACTTTGAAAACCCAGATTTAGCATATATGTAATTTTTCAGGACCAGTGAAAAATAAGAAAATCAGGGTCTCTTGTTTGTCAGTAATAAAGAATTGAAAGATGGTGACAATACTTCATTTTTAGGCACATTTAGTGATATTCAGTGATTATTTTTGGATCTTCACTTAAAAATGTTCAGGGTATCATATGGAATGGATGCCAGAGATTAAACCCAGAACCCAGGTGTACAAGGTAAATACCCTATTTGCTGTACTATCACTCTGGTCCAAGGATAACATCTAAAATATATATACAAACAGATCTTAAGCATGGGATCCTGTGTGACTTTAAAAGTCACATACTTGAAAGATGGTGTGAGTTCTAGACATGAATGTCATAGAGAAGTAGGGAGTAACAGGGTTTCGAAATCAGGCATGTCTTAAAACAATTGTGGAGGGAGTTATTCAAGAGCTCTGACTGTAGTGGCAATAATAAAAATCAGAAGTTGGGTGCAAATAGGTAGGGAGATTATGCATATATGAAAACAATTGTGAAGGAAAAACGTATTTACACAGTTTATTTATTTATTTATTTATTTATTGGTTTTTGGGTCACAGTTGGCATTACTCAGAGGTTACCCCTGACTCTGCTCTCAGAAATCGATCCTGGTAGGCTTGGTGACATATGGGATGTTGGAAATCGAACCAGATCCTTCTCAGGTTGGCAGAGTGCAAGGCAAATGCCTTACCACTGTGCTATCTCTCCGGTCCCTGTGGAGAAAACTTTTAAGAATTCTGAATAAGGTGTAATAATACAGATCAGTGTCATATTGTAGAAAATTTACAGTAATTTTTGTATAACTGCTCAAGAGATAGAAATACAGATTTTTGAATAAGAACTAGCCGATGATTTGGGAATTTTGTTTGAAACAGAACAAAATTGTTTCACCTTTTTATTTACTCTGTGGGGCCCTAGATGAATAAGAAGGGATTCTATTACTTAAAGGACCATATGTAAACATCTTAGGCTTCTCTTTCTCAAGCCTAAGCTTCCATTTAAACTGCCCAAGTTACCTGGCCAGACCAGGTAGCTTTTCTGGAAAGGACACAAGGGAGCTAGACATCAGAAACTAGAACCTATTTATCCCACAAGCTTGTGACCTCTGCTAGGGTTGTCTTCTCTGAGACACAGGCCTGGCTAACCAGTTTGGGGCTTGTGGCTGCTGGAATAAAGTCTTGTCTAGCTTTATTTCAGTTGTTTGGTCTTGACCTTCAACTCTGAACCCTAACATTTGGCCTATGTTTTGAAAAAATAAACATATAAATAACATAATGCAGCTACATAATATATTTATATAATTTTTAATATATATAATATATTTAAAACACACATTTTTAACAAAGGCAATATTCATTTTTATGGGTATATTATCATTGCGGGCTCAGTTAATTGATATAGAAATATATATACACATATACATATATATCTTTTCTTTCAAGATTTCTGTCAAGTAGAAAAATAATCTTATAAAATTATCTTAAGACATTAGAAACTATTTAGAGATTTCAATAGTAATTTCAGAATTCAGAGAAATAAAGATAGACTAAATTGAAATAAAATCTCCCGTATAATACACTACACTCTATATTTGAATTCTTTCAAAGCAATCCTGTAAAGTTTTTAATTCTTCTTAATATTCTCATAATTACTTCAGTTTAGAGATGTGTATCTGAAACTGAGAGAATTTAAGTTACTTATTTGTGACCACAAACATCATGAATGTAATATTGGAAAGGATTTGCAAGTACACCTGCTTCTTTAGACCTGTGAATTTCATATGTAATTCATAAACCAATAACATCAGAACCACTTGGGAATTGCAAGATCTAATATTGAGCATCAATAAATGCTTACAGAATCTGTGTCTCTAGGGTTTGGAAAAAAAACAGTGACTACTGCGTCATTAACAAAGTTTGAGAGCCATTACATTTCAGGGGTCCTCAAACTTTTTAAACAGGGGGCCAGTTCACTGTCCCTCAGACCATTGGAGGGTCTGACTATAGTAAAAACAAAACTTATGAATGAATTCTTATGCACACTGCATATATCTTATTTTGCAATGAAGAAACAAAACAGATACAAATACAATATGTGGCCTGCGGGCAATAGTTTGAGGACAACTGCTAGACAATGCGTTTTTTTGACTTATGACTTTTAGTACCTTTTTGGGGGGATAGAGGCAAAGCCAGCAGTACTCAGGGGTTACTTCTGGCTCTGCATTCAATAATTACTCTTAGAGGTGCTTAGGAAACCATACAGGATGTCAAGGATCAAACCAGAGTCTACCATTTGCAAGACAAATGCCCAATGCCATACCTGCTATATTATCTCTCCAGCCACTCAGCACTTAAATGGCTGTTATGAGTCAGCTGTTATGTAAGAGTCTCCATGTATCCCAATTGTTTGATTATTATAGTAGCATGAGAAATGCAGGCATTATACTTATGTTTTATTTTAAAAAGCTCAGGATTAAAAATTTTAACTAATTAGTACATACTGAACTTTACCTCATATCTACATTTAAGAATAAATTTCATTATCATAGATATTATTTTTATAATTCACAATTATAAACTTTTGCCTATATAAGGCTTTAAGGATATAAAATGCTCAATAAGTATCTAGTAAGTACGAGTCTCAGGACACACATTTAGAATAAATCAGCAATTCAAACCTATAAATCCTTTTATAGAAAAACTTGACAAATTCTGTGTGAGTGTTGGCATTTCTATTTCCTATCAGTTTTATCTCAGATATCAATGCAATTTTTTATCACCTATGTATAAATCAGAAAAAAAAGACTAGGTTATTCCCTAGCCTGATATTAGACACATCTGGCCTATTGCATTGATAGATTCTGAGTAACCTTTTTCTAGAAATTTTACTTTGAGAAATTACCATGTAATCCCTAATTTTTATAATTCCACCAGAAAGTATTTAGTTAACTCTATATTTCATGAGTTATTTTGAAATATCAAGAATAGTTGAAACTGTTTAAAGTTTTTTTTCTGCTACGCTCTTGTCTTCCATATTTTATACCCTCTACAAATTCTGAAGAACTACTTCCTATTAATCCTCAAATTTTTCCCACTTGCTTCTATGGCTCTTCTTTTTTAACATAACACTAAATGAGGCATGTCTTATCTTTGCAGTAATTTCAGAAGATTCAAATAAGCAAAAAAGAGGACATACAGTATCTCCAAGGAATGACTTAGGTTAAACTAGCAATTGCTGAGCTAGAATGATTACACAGCATAGATGGTCCAGAGCAATTTCAGGTGTAATTCCTGAGCCTAGAATCAGTGTGTCCCAAAATATTTCATAATAGGGCATTACTTATACATGTATACCATAATGTTCAATAACTTCATAGAATTTCTATGAATAGGTATGATGTTGACCAGTCACCCATAAAGTTTAGTTTATTTTCAACAGTTCACTATTATCAGGTAATGTGATGAACATGCTCACAGATATATATTTATATATGTCCATGCCTATAATGAAAAACAATTTTAGAACTATTGGACTAAATTCTGTAGAAATAGTTTAAATGTATCCATATATAATATTAAACTGATTTTAAAAAGTTTTTGTCAATTAATGCCAGCTAACAATGAATTTGAGTAGCTATTACGCTCTACATGTGATGGCTTTAGTTACTATAGTTTTTTTTTTCTATCCTTACTTTATAACTTTTCTATTTCTCTTATCCCATGATAGTTAAGAGTTTAAACATTAAATATATTTCGTGTGTCAGCTTGTCTATTATCATTTAATATTTTTAAAATATGAATTAGTATTTTTATTTTATATTTGTTATTTATTTAAATTGAGGTATTTTTCTTCTTTTTTTTCTTTCTGTATTTCTTAGCCCCTTTGTTGCAGTGTGCCAATATCCAGTGATGCTTGGAACTAGTTCCTGGCTCTGAATTCCAAGATAATTTCTGGATGGCTTGGGGAACCATATGGAGTGCCAAGATTTGAACCCTGGTCAGCTACATACAAGTCAAGTGTCCTACCTACTACACTAAAATTCTACTCCCTAAACCCTCTTTCAACTTGTTCTCATATGAAAACTTTTTGATTTTGGTTATGGAAGATGATAATAGCCAAACATCATATTTATGACTTTATAGAAGAGTTTTTCTCATATTCTCGAATGCATTTTTTAGTCTGGCTAGAGGGTTTCTTTGGGTGCTTTTGGTCTATTAGATCTCAATAACAAAAAAAATGTTTTTTGAGGGTCACTATCTCAGACCTGGATGATTTTCTGTTTATAAAACTTATTCAAGTTCAGTCAGAAGTTCTCAACATTATTTAAAATTTTATTCTTGTTGTAGTTGTTTTGTTTTGAGCCAAACCCAGGGGTGCTCAGAGATTAGTCCTGGCTCTACACTCAGGAATCATTCCTGGTATTACTTGAGACCATGTAAGATGCTAGATATTGACCTAGGTCAGCCTTATGCCAGTCAAGCACCCTACCTGTTGTATTATCACACTGACCATCTCAACCTCTTTTTTAATATATACATGAAGAATATTTTCTTATACTTTTATCTTATCTTTAATTTGTGTTTCATTATTCAGATTACAGCCTCAGAAATTAGGGACTTTATTCATTTTGTTTTTGTTGTTATTGTTTTGGGACCACACATAGCTGAACTGAGGGCCTATTCCTGGCTCTGTGCTAGAGCTCACTCCAGGAGATGCTCAGGAGACCATTTGGGGTGTAGGGGATTGAACCCAAGTTAGATTTAACAAAGAAAGAGCCTTCTGTGTTGAACTATCTCTCCTTCCCATTTTAATTTTTGTTATCAAAGAACTTATGTCCAATCAATCCTATAGTAAAATAGTAAAACATAGGTGGCTATAAACTTTTGAGCTTTTCTTTATGAGATATAAACAACATTTTTTTCAATTTTAATAAAAAAAGAAAAAGAGAGAGATTTAAGGTATTTGCTTTGCTCACATCTGACCCTGGTTCTAACTTGGCTCCTATAATGGTCCTTAGAAACTGCTAGGAGTAATTCCAGAGCATAGCTGGGTGTGACCCAAAAACCAAATAATAAGAATGAACTGGATAACAGGTCACAAAGATAGCTCACTATATTGGAGTTCATACTTTTCACACAGAGAGCTAAGTTTTGATTCCTGCTACCTCATATGGTCCTCAAAGCACTTCCAGATATTGACCCTGAACAAAGAGCTAGGATTATCCCCTGAGATGCTCCCCAAACAATATAAAACTCACAGAATAAAATTTCACAAAACATAGTTATAATGATAGAAAATGCTTTATTATTATTTCTTCCTTTTTTTCTAAAATTAGAATGATATTTCAGAGGGATTAAATAGCTTGTTCAAGATTAGACTACTAGTCTGCAGTTGAGAAGGGTATTCCACCCTACATAAGTATTTGACTTTAGCATTTATGCTCTTACATGATTGTCCTTCCTGATCCTAGCATCAGGCATCCTCAGTTAGACAGCTAAGTACATGCTTGGCATTTGATTTGCTATTTATTTAGGAGCAGCAGAATATTGTGAGATCAAGTGTTTTGTACACTTCTGGCTTATTTTGATTCCAAGATAACTGCCTGGCTATTACTTCAATGAAAAAAATGCTGTTGAGTACACAGGAAACTTCAAAGCTGTAATTCATATCAGTCTTGCCTCCTCTTCAGAGGCCACTAAAAATTGCTGGTCATGTCAGCTCACTTCTGAGACTAGGTTTTATATTATCATTTTCTATAAAAATATTGAGACATGCACAGACACCAAGCCAAAAGAGGTTATTTTATCCCATTTTCTAAAATTGCAGCAAAATGAGTGAGCTTTTTCCCTCTGGAAGCTACATTATCTATTTTCTTTCTTGTTATACTGTGTGCTTTTTTATTTCTGTTAGTGTTATTTCAGAACAAAAATACTGGTCTCTTTTACAATAGATTTTTTTTTCAGGTGGTAAAATGCTCTGCTCACCAGGTACTGATAAGTTGGTTATTACCATTATTACAGAAATAGAGATGGAAAAGTGAGATCAAATAGTGCATACTATATTAAGTATTTTCAATGAAAATTCTGAATGCTGCTTAGGTAGGCCATTTGTGCTGGAGATGCGATGATCCTCTATATAAATAAATTTATTGATGTTTAAAATTTCAATATTTATTATAGATATATATTTAATGCTATATAAACATGAATTATAGTCATTAACGAAATGTCTTTATATATAGGTAAATCTAAAGCTATTTATGTGTCTATGTAAAAATAATCTCTTTGTATGCACATACTAATTAAATTAAGTTTACATGTGTTAAATAATTTTTATAAGATATACTTAACACATTTTTGTAAATTAAAATTTGCTCATTAACTTTTTTCAGGGATAATAAAGGAATCATAGGGATTAAAGTTCTTGCTTTGCATATAGTCAACCCATATTCTAAGACTGGTACTACATATTGTTCCCAGAACACCACCAGTTGTGATCTTTGAGCAGAGTCAGGAGTAAGCCCGGGTCATTGCTGGGTATATCCCAATTCCCTAGCCCACTGCCAATTTCTTTCTATCTATTTATAGAGAATAGCACAGATAAATACATACACACATATACGTAGTGGACATATACATACACATATACATAGCTAGAGATATTAGACATATATGCAAACATATAAAGATAGAGAAATAGACGAAATAGTAAATATAAGAAGTTTTCTTCTGGTCTTTCTTTGTAACACCAGTTTAAGAAGTATTTGAGAGCAAGGGCTGTCGAAAGTTAATTGACATTTATATTTACAGTTAGTAGTACAGAAGATATTTCTTGTATATTTAATAAGTAAAGTTTTAAACAATTTGTTAAGTATGCTAGATGTTAAATTGTTAAACTATTTAGTGTGACTGTCATTTGACTTCTTCTAGAACTCTCTAGTACTTGTACAGTTTTTCTCTTTCCATCTCTTTTTGTGAATGATTTTTTGCACTTTGCTTAAAATCTTGATGGAAATTAAATAGCACCACCCACATGTCCCCACATGTTAAAGTTCCATCAATTGCAATTATAGAAAGAGATATACAATTCCTCCTAGTCCCTTTTCATTGGGACCCAACTCACATTAATTAGAACTGGAGAAATAGGATAGCAGGATGGGTATTTTGTCTTGCACCCATCTGATGTGGGGTTCTGTTTCTGGTACCACATCTGGTCCCCAGAAACCCTATCACAAGCACAAAACCAGACATATGGTACAAGCACTGTAAGGTGTACCCCTCTCCCACAAAAAGAACAAAAATAATCTATCAAAATAAAGCAGATTTCTATCTGAGCACTTTTTCTGTTTTGTTTTGTTTTGTTTTGTTTGTTTTGTTTTGTTTTTTTTGGGCCACACCTGGTGATGCTCAGGGGTTACTCCTGGTTATGCGCTCAGAAATAGCTCCTAGCCTGGGGGACTATATGGGATGCCAGGGATTGAATGGAGTTCCGTCCTGGGTCAGCTAGCTGCATGCAAGGCAAATGCCCTATCGCTGTGCTATCACTTAGCTTCCATACTACTTTTTAGTAGTATTTCTTTCTTTTTTTCTTGGTTTGTTTTTAGGTTACACCTGGCAGCGCTCAGGGGTTACTCTTGGCTCTACGCTCAGAAATCACTCCTGGCCGGCTCTGGGGACCATATGGGATGCCATGATTCAAACCACCGTCCTTCTGCATGCAAGGAAAACAGCCTATCTCCGTGCTATCTCTCCAGCCCCTGTATTTCTGGTAAGTTACCAATGTCTGACTAAACACTATCTCACTGCTGAACAGAGAAGACCTGCCATTATAGCCAAACAATGGTAATGTTCATCAATGAACTGTTTAAGAAATTCAAATAAAAATGTTACTCCTATATCACACCCACACAACTACAGCCACCAAAACCCCTAAAACAAAAGCAAGTTTATAATAGGATGGATAAAAAGTAATGTAAACTTGGAATCTCTATGTTAAACTATATAATTCCTAAAAAAGGTGAAAGTAAACTATTAGCAAATTAGCAAAACTTATCATATAAATATTTACCCAAAATATGAAAATGCCAATTCAAAAATATGTTTTCATTCCTATTTATTGTGAAATAGTAGAGACAGAAAAATAACTTAATGCCCATTGAAAGATAACAGTTTCAAGGACACAGTCTTAATGCAAATTGGGATATATATTAATTACTAAATAGATGAAATCTTGCCATTTGTAACAATGTAGAGGATAATATTTGAGGTGTTATAATAAGAGAAATACATTAAAACAATAAAGACAAATGCTGGCTGTTTTCATTTATATGGATAATAAAGAAGCAAAGAAAATAAATTATGAAACCAATAAAATTAAAGACTTCAATTCTGGCAGCAAAATAATGATTATCAGAGGTGAAGGTGAAAGAGAAAGGAATAGAGTTTTTTGTGTAGTGGAGAATAGCAACAGAACTTTGATAGTGAGTTTGTTAAGGTATAATCATTTAGCAAGGCAAAAAGGCTTTACTGCTGAAACTTATATAATGTTGCATACAAATTGTTTTTCATTTTTGTATTAATATCTTTATTTAAACACCTTGATTACAAATATGATTGTAGTTAGGTGGGTCTTCCCAGTGTGTTCAGGACCTCCAGGACTGTACTTTCAATGCTCCAGGACCATACAGTAACAGGACTAGAAACTTGGTAGGGTACATAATTTACTATCTCTCATCCTCATATGAAGGATTCTTAGTATTAAATCAGGATGGAAAATGTGCATATTCAACATTCCCATCATCAATGTCCCAAACCTCCCTCCTTCATTTTTAACCACATTAAGCAGGTCATTATATTGTAGACTTTTAAAAGTCTTTACTATGAAAGTAACACATAAGATTTGTGGCTTTCATGCATTGCCTTCCAAATGAATTTGACATTTGCTTTGCATTTGAATACCATTTATCAACCTCTACCTTTTCTATTTTGAGCAATTTTTGTGATATGTCCTGTTATCAGAAATACAGTGTTAGCCTTTCAAGAGGTATTAAGAACATCTTCACTTAATCTTTTTTTTCTTTTTTTCACTTAATCTTTGCTCTACTATTCTATTTTGAATTATATCTCACCATAACCCATCTTTTCTATCTCTTTAGAAAAAAGTTGTATGTAAAAGATTAAAATATATATTGTTTATGTGCCCATCCAAAAAATCAAGCTGTATCTCTATATAGGTCTATAAAAGTGTTTCTCTGATAGCAGAATGAGGGATTTCAAGGGAGTGTTAGTCAAAGATAAATAAAAACAGGAAAAGTGATATTATAAAGAATAAAGGATAAAAGGTTCAGTGAGCATAAACTAGTGACAATATTTGTCAGTATTGCATCACTATAGAGACTGTCACACTGAGATACTAATAGAAATGAGAAATAATAAAGCAGTCTTTTATGATGGCTATTCATTAGACTAAAGTTAAAACCATACATAGAGGGAAATAACAAAATAGAGACACCTGGAAATGACCAAAGGATCACACTAATGTTTCTTTCATTCTGAAAGAATTTGGAATGATCTGTAAGAATTTATGATTATTTACAGGGTGTAGGTGAACAAGGGCTAAGTTACATAAGGCTTCTATATTTTGTGAGAGGATAACTTCCAAGCAGTACTCTTTAGATCTAGGACCCACCCCCAGGCAATCTTTCGTCAACAGAGCAGCCAGTTCAATACAAATAGCCAACAATTTGGGCCCAGCAATGCTAAGGCTAACTGGGTGGGTCTTCCCAGTGTGTTCAGGGCCTTCAGGCTGTACCTTGCAATGCTCCCGGACCATATAGTAACAGGACTGGAACCTTGGTAGGGTACCTGATTTACTATCTCTCATACCCATATGAGGGATTCTTAGTATTAAATCAGGATGGAAAAATATGGTACATATTCAAAAGTGGAGAAAAAAAGTCTTGAATTATGGAAGCACTGGTTGTTTTGCATAAAGGGATATGACTATGGAAACAATAATCACCAGTAAGCATGACTCAGAACAATAGAATTAAAAAACCTGGAATTCTCATATAATACTGGAGGAAAGAGTTTAAATAGGGGGAAAGTGATAGAATATTTAGAATGTACTAGTATAAATTTGGCCATAACCTTTGATCTACTAATTTTATTTACAGGTAACTTGTTCTAAGAAAAGTTAGACATATAAACAGATTGCCATGGCATTGTGATTTTTTATAAGTTTAAAAATTAATTTATTTAAACACTGTGGTTTACAAGACTGTTTACAATAAAATCTTTCAGTTACAGGATTGGTTATGATTGATTTTTAGTTATACAATGAACAACACCCTTCTTCAGTGCATATATCCTGCCAACACTGTCCACATTTAACACCCCCCCCAGCAGCCTGCCTTTGTGACAAACATTTCATTCTCTCTCTACACTCACTCTCTATTTCTTTATCTTTTTTCTTCTTTTTTTCCTTTTAAACACTATGGTTTGCAGCATAGCTGCTGAAGAAGTAACATGCCTATCACTTTATCTTTTTTCAGCACCCAGTACCTAGTTCTTGTTAAGCCATCATTTCCAACTATTAATGTCATAGTGGTTCCCTCTCAGCCCTAACTTACACTCTCTTCATAAGTGGCAAGGCTACTACCATAGACTAGTCCTTCTAGCCCTCATCTCTAATGTCTCTGGATATTACCATACAAGGTTTACATCTATATGTTATAATTATATATAAATTATATATAAACCTAGTCTGGTATATGAAATAAGTTATATATAAACCTCGTATGATATATAAAGTATCATATATATTTATAAACCTAGTATGATATACTTCACAAAGAAGTGTGATCATTCTACATTCTATGTCTAACACTTAAATTCAGATTTCCATTTGTCTCCATGTATTACAACAAAATTTAGAAAAATTGTAAGATTAGGGCTAGCAGATACATCAGAGACTGAGCACCTGCCTCGTGTGAGCCATGAATTCAAGGCTTGTGTTGTTCTCAAAGTAAAAGTCAAGCACAATTCTTGAAGTTCTGCTCTGGAAAATCCTTGGCTCTGCAAGAGACTTCGGGCCACTGCAATTAGCTGTGCAACCTCAGCTAGCACCACAACTAAAAACATATGAGCACTGTATAGGGTTATAATGTAAGTGTGTTTGTACGAGATCCCTGGCATTATGGCAAGCAAGTATAACAGCTAGAAAAATGCTTAGGCATCACAAGAATTTCACTAGAAAGCCATGTGAGCAAGCACCATAGATAAAGGAGTTGACTCCTGGAAGTTATCAAAATCAAATTGTTACATCATCACTACTAATCAAATATCAATGGGGGGTGGTTGGGGTGGTTAGAAAGGGAGATAAGTGAGTAGTGAAAAGTGGCAATGAGTCCAGATTCTAGCATAATAAGCATTGTTGGAAGTTATATTATGCATTTCATGGGCTACTATAAGTTTACTGTAGTTTAATTTGAAGGAAAGTAAAATAACTAATGTTCAAAAGCAACATAGCCAATATGCTTGGAAAACTTATGAATATGTTCACATCCACATACTGAGGAAACAAAGGAACTAGTTATCTCTATATTGTGTATTATGTATAAAATAATTATATAGTCTGGTTCATTTATTTTTCTGTTAATAAAATTGCTTCATACATCTGGAACAGTAGAGAAGGTAAGGCGCCTTGCACATTACTAACTTTGGTTCTATTCCTGGTGCCCTAGATGGTTCCCTAAGTTTCACTATTAGTGATCTCTGAGCACATAGCCAGGAATTAAGCCTTGACTATAGCAGTGTGTGGCCTCAAAATCAACCAAACAAAAATTGCTTCATAAAAAATAAATGTTAAGGGGCCAGGAAGGTGGCGCTAGAGGTAAGGTGCCTGCCTTGCAAGCGCTAGCGTAGGATGGACCGCGGTTCGATCCCCCGGTGTCCCATATGGTCCCCCCAAGCCAGGGGCGATTTCTGAGCGCATAGCCAGGAGTAACCCCTGAGCGTCAAATGGGTGTGTCCCAAAAACCAAAAAACCAAAAAAAAAAAATAATAATAATAAAAATAAAAAATAAATGTTAAATTCAGAAAATATATTTAGGAGTAGAGATATTAGTTAGCTCCCACCTTATATCTTTTTTTTACATTTGAAATTAGTTAATATTTCTTATAATTAAAGGGTTATTTAATCATTCATAGGCTCTGAACTGATGATTTCATAATTTAATTCTTATTTCCTGGATTGTAGTCATATAATTCTAAACTCTTCAAATATCACTTATTTTTCTCTTATCTTTTAAAGAGGATTAATGATCTTCATATTGAGGAGTGTTAAGGGAGTAAACAAGTCATCAATAGACAGCACAATGATTGGTAGACTTGCACAAACTTTATTCTCAAGTCTGTATTATGAAAACCTTTAAAACATGAATATCTATCTCAATCAGTTTTGGAAATTAGATAAGCTAAGATCTTCCAAAAACTGTCTACATAAGGATCTAGCATCCTGGATCCACACAGGAGGTATTCTCCCTCTATCTCTTATCTTGCCTGACCTTTTCTTTCCTTAGGAGTCTGGCATGCTCTCCAGAACACAGGAAGGAAAAAAGTCAGAGGCACGTTCTGCTGCCATGTAGCAAACACTATTTCTACACCAAGGCCACTGGTTGTTTCTGTTTGTTTTGGTTGATTTTTGGATCACACTCGGTTGGGGCTCAAGGGTTATTCTTAGCAGGCTCGGGGGACCATATGTGATTCAAGGGAATTGAATCCAGGTAGTTGTGTGCAAGGCAAGCACCCTCCATGCTGTTCTACTACTACTACTTCTAACCTACATGTTCCTGATGCAGAATTTTTGCTATCTTTTTCCTCTAGAGGACTGACTTGTTTTTCTTTTCCTAATGCTATTTGTGAATGTTTCCATTTGTGAAATACATGAACTAGGTACTATTTGTTCTCTAATAATTGACAAGAGATGGGAAGACACATCATATTTCTTTGTCCAGTCTTCACAGATTCCTATCAAGTCCAGTGAAAAATAGCTGGACTCAGTTCCACTGAAAAGGGGTTTTGTGGAGAGTTCTTGGGAGCTGTTGATCATGTGCACTTGAGATAACAGAAACAGTGTTCCAGGTTTTTGCCTATTTCATCTGGTGATAAGAAATTTGCATTCTTGGGCTGGGAAGGTGGCGCTAGAGGTAAGATGTCTGCCTTGCAAGCGCTAGCGTAGGACGGACTGTGGTTCGATCCCCCAGTGTCCCATATGGTCCCCCCAAGCCAGGGGCAATTTCTGAGCACATAGCCAGGAGTAACCCTTGAGCATCAAATGGGTGTGGCCCAAAAACCAAAAAAAAAAAAAGAAATTTACATTCTTTCCCTTTATTTAGGACAGAGTATAGGGGTAAATACCAACCAGCAGGCACAATGGGATTCTCTGGTTCCTTTTGTTCTGTTGTCAAATGATATGATCTGGATAGCTGGAAATTCTAGGTTCATGAGACTATCACATATTATTAATTTATTTCTCCATGCTTCAAGCAAAAAACCATGGGGCAAGTAGAGAGCCTGAAACTGGAATCCTATTTTCATAACAGTTGATTTGTATGATACTCAGCTCAGCTCTTTTGGACCGCATTTGTCTACTTCGAAACTGGGAAGAGAAATAAGCATGACTATATTTGTAAAATGACAGGGCAAGAGAGAATGAGCTTGGACATGTGAGAAAATGTACAGGCAAAATTATTTAGAGACATGGTGGCTACTAAAATAATGAAAATTAAAAAGCACTATCTCTTCTTTTAGGCTTCTTCTTATAAGCGGTGTTCCATGTTAAAGAAGTTAATGTATATGGAAACGAGAAACTGATTTGAAGAGAGAAACTTTAAAAGTCTGCCATGCAAAGCACAGAAATTCTGTGATTATGAAGCATGGAGTCAGAGTCCAGCTTCAAGCTACTGGTTGGCAAAATAGAAAGACCTAGACCTGGATTTATTGGGGCTTATACCTTGGTTACCTTGGTTGACTAGGTATCAGTGAACCTTGACTCTAAGCCCAGTTCTTTTACCCTTCACATGGCCCTTGGTAAGCAGTTACATTAGTCATTTACTCCTGTGTAATGTGGAATGACTTGCTCAATTTTTCTTTTCCTTTTTTTATTAGTGTCAAAACTTGAAGACTATTTGTTTTTGTTTTGTTTTGGGGTCACAGCTGGTGGCACTCAGAAGTTACTCTTGGCTATGTTCATACAAGTTGCTCCTGGAAGGCTCGAGGACCATATGAAATGCTGGGATTTGAACCGAGGTCTGTTCTGGCCACATGCAAGGCAAATGCCTAACCACTTGTGTTATCACTCTGGCTTCTTGAAGACAAAAAGTTTCTTTTTAAATCCTGGTATGCTCTAATGATAAGTATTTTGGAGCCGTGTTTTCCTTAAATTATTTTTAAGTTTTTCTTATTAAGCTATAGAACTAATCAAAAATATTTCTTGCATGACTTCTTATAGTGCTCAAAAATTCAGTAATTTACTTGAGAATTTGTTAAAAGAATGTGTTTATAAAAGATCAAATATGGGACTGGAGCAGTGGTGCAGTGGTAAGGCATTTGCCTTGCACACATCTGATGTAGAACTGAACAAGATTCGATTCCCTGGGGTCCCCTATGATCTCCAAGCCCAGAGCAATTTCTGAGAGCATAGGTAGGAGTAACCGCTGAGCATCACAGGATGTGCCCCTCCAAAAAAAGTTCAAATATCTGAGATTTACTCTATAAAATTTTTCTTTAAAAATACAGGATTTCTAGATCAATCCAGAGCAAGAATAGATGTAGAAAATTAATGTGATAAATGAGAAAGATATTTTAGATTAATATGCTTTAGGAATAGTTAAAATTTGAATATTCCTCGTCCTTCCCTCATGTTCTCAGTGCATTATCTCCTTTAGCCACACATCTTTATACAGAAAGGTGTAGAATTCTTCTTTTTTTAATTTAAACACCATGGTTACAAGGTTCATACAACAGTTTTTTTTAACACATATGTTGCTCATGATTAAGTTGCTTTAATTGAATTACCTTCAACAGTATACTTTTCCCACCACCAATACCCTCTAGAATATCCTCTCACCTTCTTGTTTCTGGCACATACTTAAACTTTTCTCTCTCTGTTGGGGACGCTTCAGGACCCCGCATCTCTCTTCCTTTTATTTCCTTTTTGACACTTTGATTTGCAGAACATTGAACATTTTCCACCACCAATGTCCCCAGTTTCTCTCTTACTCACCATCACACCACCTGCCTCTGGGGAAGGCATTTTACTTCTCTCTCTGTTTTGGAGAGCAAGAAGAACTTCGAAGAAAAGAAAAGGTCAGGCAGAATGAGAGATAGATAGAGAATACCTCCTGATTGGATCCAGGATGCTAGACCCTTTTATAGACATACCCACCCCAAGCTTCCAATTTGCCTTCTCCAAAGCTCAAGTTTATGTTATATTTACCTAGAAGCTAACTGGGTCCCCACAATATTCCCTGCTGAAAAAATATCCCTAATATATTTTAACAACTACCATACAGCTAAATTTTCTTATGTACTTACTGTGTACCATGTTTTACAGATACTGTTAGCTTCAGACTCAAGATCCATACCACAAAGACTGGAGGAGATGACAGTAATGAAAAAAAGCAAAGGAATTTATTCCAGTCTGTTGGGGTAACACTTATCATAGGTGAACCATGATCCATAATATATTCTTGCTTTTATATAATTTTAGAATGGATTGGCTACACATTACATCATTGCTTAGGGGTAAACTGGTTAGTGAAGAAAGAATTTGGTGCCATCTAGATAGATTTCACAGATTTTGCTGGCTAGATAAATTTAAGGCCCACATTCCATTTGGGTGCCCACAGGTACCTGGATATAATTAGTTCCTGGGTGAAATTAGATTCCTTAGTTTACTGCTGGTTTCCTTAAACTATCTGACCATCTGGTATTTCTCGGACTACATTCTTTATAGTCTGCATTCCTGCATTTATAGCCATTGAGGTATTTCTCAGAATGTACCCTTTGTCTGTGTCTAAAGCAAAGCAGGTTACAGAAGCTAACAGCAGTTAAATCTAAACTTAAATTCTAATATTCCCTTCTAACATTTCTACCCCTTCTTGTACATATGCTCAATTCTGCCCACATTCATATGGGTTTTTTTACAAAGGGGTTGGTACTGCTGTTTCAAGACCAGTAGTTGGACTGAATTGATTCTATCTTTAACAAAATCCACTAACCTGTTCAATATGCCAGGTATCTCAGATCAGCACAAGCATGATCAGGGGTTCCAGAAGGGAAGAGAATAGGGAAGTTAACCATAGAGAAGAACTGAACCAAGACTCTGAACTGAAACATGTCTCTTGCAGTTCACTCTCACTTTCTCTTAATGAGTCCATCCCTAACCTTATCTAAAGATTCCACTATACCTCATAATGGTCAACTTAGAAGCAGCATTATTTGCCTAAAGTGGCACAGAGCCCCCCAACCTGGCTGAAGTAAAACAATATCTAACCCTCTCCTTTTCTGGAGTGCTACTTCTGCCAGGAATGATAATAATTTCTGCAGGTGGCAGAGCGAAATCTCTGATTTCTCAATATCATATTCTATGGCCAAGCAGAGTTGTGAAGTGCTTCTCCTGTTGTATTAGGGCTGTGATACTTGTACCTGCACCTTTTCCTCCCAGGCCTAGGAGGACTACTAGCGTGATGGCAATAAATATCTCTCTTAGCCTGGGCTGGTGGTTCCTGCAATCAGTCATACAGCTCCTCCTCTTCATGATATAGAACCTTTGGGAATAGCTGCACTGAAACCCAGAATTCTCAAGATGCATTTGTAACCCATCCACAAAGACAGGGTGTGAGTTCAGAAAAAGAGGAAGACTACCATCTGTTTTTAGTACTGTTCATAAACTGGTACTACTAAGTCTTTGCACAAATGTTCATGGGAAGCTGGGACTGAACTCATGCATGTCCCTTGTCCTGTCACTGCATGAACATTGACACAACCTTGCCTGCTGGGGCATTGGCACTAGGAAGCCTTGTTGGCAACACTATAGTTCCCATTGAAGGCAAAATCCTCATAATAAGGCCATCATTCAAAATCAAAGATGTTTTAGCTTTGAGGGGTTAGAAAAAGGCTATAATAAGAATCCTTTAAATATAGCACAGTATATCACTGCATTGAGGGAGGTAGGACACTGAGGAGGATGTAGGAGTTTGACACAATTGGATGGATATCTATTACGTAGTCATTCATTTCCTTTAGGTTTTGCACAGGCCAATAGTCATTAGATTGTGGCTCTGGATCAGGAATAGTGGGGTGTTCAAAATGGACTGTCATTGTATCAAGATCCATAGCTCTAAAAAAAAAAAACCTCCAGATATGTGGAATGATGCTTTGTCAAGCAAGATTCTGAAGAAATGGAATATTGCCTCATTCATGCCGGTCTGCCCTGGTTTCAGTTCAATGTAGACAGCTGACCCGCAGAATGCCCAGTCCGGTCCCCCATTCTCTGCATATGCTTTGGTAAATTTCTTAACCCTGTTTATTTTTTCTTCTGGGGTATTTCTTCATGGAGTATACAGTTAATGCTCATCTGCCAGTGATAGATCAGCACTTTCAAAGGATGTCCCTCTCTGTTGGTCACCAGTACTTTGTTTGGCTCAAAGAAAACACTTGCCCACACTTTGGTTAGAATGTCTCAGCCCAGGAGAGGTGAGAGTCATTCTGGTCTGACCATGAATTAGTATGTGACTTGTCCTGAACTGGGGTCCAGTTCCTATTGGTTGTCCATCTATAGATTTGGTTCCCATTGCTCCCTGTACCCAGCTGTTTTTGTGACATTTTTTCTTTTGATTTAGTAATAACAGAATACTAAGTTTCAGTGCCCACAAATAAGTCTACCCCCTTTACTTTCATGGTTACCCTAGGCTCAGGAAGGGGCTCTGAGCACCATCTTTCTTAGTCACTCTTACTTTCTGATGTTGCAACTAGAATCCAGGACCTCTAGCATCCTCTTTCTTTTTTTCTTTTCTTTTTTCTCTTCTTGGGGAAATCTTTTGCACAGTGGCCTTTCTCTCTGAAGTACCTGCACTGGTCCTTCTGAGGCTTATCTCTTTTCATTTCTCTACTAATATCCTACATTCAGAGCTCCCTTTGTCTTCCCTTAAGTGCAGCTGAAGTTGCTGCCTGCATATCTCTGCATATAACCCTGGCCATATCTCTTTTCTGATTCCTCCCTTCCATGGTTCTCTGCCTTTTATCTTCTGCCTTAAGTTTTTCCTGTCTCTCCTTTGGAGTTTTTCTGTTATTTTATTTACTTACTTACTTACTTACTTACTTATTTAATTTTTGGTTTTGGGGCTGCCTGCTGACATTCAGGGGTTACTCCTGACTATGCGCTCAGAATTGCCTCTGGCTTTAGGGACCATATAGGACACCGGGGGATTGAACCAGATCTGTCCTAGGTCAGACACGTGTAAGGCAAACACCTTACCGCTGTGCCACCACTCTGACCCTTCCGGTTATTTTAAAATTTTTTCTGCAATTTTTAGTAGGTCCTGCAAAGTCTTCTCTGCCAATCTCTCACCTTTCTGTAATTTTCTCCATATATCCTGGGCTGCCTAATTCACAAATGCCATAATCATAGCCATCTGGCTCTCCTGAGATTTTGGGTTAATGAGTGTGCCTGGAAGCCGCCACCAGGTATTCTAAAAAAAAAACACAGGGATTTTGCCTGGTTCATGCCAAATGTCTCCTACATTGCCCATTGCATGGAGACCAGACATTAGAGTCTGACTGTAGACCCAAAGATGCTCCCTTTCATCTAATATATTAAAGTCCCATTGGAGTCTTGTGAGAGTAAAGCCAATGCTAATTATGTCACAGTTTTGTATTGGGCATCCATCCATCCTGAGGACCAGCTTTCATGCCTCCATCAGAATTTTCTCTATTTCCTTTGTGGTGAAAATAACCTGCAAAACTGTTGACAATCATTCCATGAGAGCTGATAGATAAAAAAAAAAAGTACTGAAACAAGAAGGGACATCGGCCTTTTGATTTGTCAGAAAAAAATGAGCATTTCGAGACCTCCAGTTATATAAATCACTAGTGGAGAACGTCCAATATTGAAGGCTGATGGCTGTCCTCATCCGGGGACTCTACTGGTTTCAGGGGCAGAATGGTGTCTGACACAGACAGAATAGCAGAAGCAGGGCTTGCTTGTCCCCTTGTGTGGGATGCCAGGCCAGCATAATGTCAAACTGGGACAGGGTCAAAGATGGGTCCTGGTGCTGCAAAGGATGAAGGGCCCGGGGTTACAGGTAGAGGTGGATAAGGAAGTCTACCTGGCCCAGTGGGTGGGTCATATGGAGGAGTTTCTAAATCTATGAGCAAATCTACCTGGAAAGACTCAGGTCGGACAGTGCAGTGGGTCCATCCCCCAGACACAGTCCCCTCTTTTTCTGTGACCATCACCCTGGCAGGTGGATCATGAAGAAAAAGTTTCAGCCAGGTAGTGGAGTGAGTGCTCAACTACATACTGCCACATCAGGATGTATGGGGTCTGGTCGAGCTATCCATGGGTTTTTTTTTTTGAAGTTTAAAAAAATGTTTAATATTAGTCTTTCAATTGATTACAAATACCTTTGCACATTTTAGAACCCTCTACCTTTGCATATTTTTAGAACTCCCACCTGAACAGTTTCGTTTCTTTATTCCATACATATACCAACACCTCTGCAACTACAAACAAATATATTATTGTCCAATTATGCTCTATTTATTTTTAGTTTTTTTTTTTGGTAATTTTTATTTTGGCCAAAGTGAATTACACATCTTACACAGCGATATTTAAGGTACACAGTGACAATAAATGAGGGCCTTTCCACCACCAGTGTTGTCCTCCCTTCATCCCTGTTCCCAAGCATATATCCCTTATCTACCTCCTTTATCCCTAGAATGCTAGTGTAACTAAAAGCATATATGTTAACACTAATGTAAACCATCTTTTTTTTTGCAGTTCCAGATATTTTTACTAGTGCTTTCTTAAAGGTTTAGAGTCAAAGGAGCACTGTAAAAACAATATTAGAGTGGCAATTATCGTTTGCATGGGCCCACCAAAGTGTGAGGTCCTAGAAAAGAAAAACTTTGGTCTAAGTACAGGGAGACCCTACCCCTGAAGTTTACCGACATAAGACCATTTCTAGGCTCCAGGCAAATTAGTTTGTCCAATCCCAGTCATTGTAGTGCCCATACAGTTATATTTTTCACAGTCTCTGTTGTTGATATCATGTTTCTGTATTGAAGGTCCTGGAATCTGTATATCCTACATTGAAGACAGGATGGTGTGGAGCGGCGTCTAATTTCAACTCACAATTAAAGGGCAATGTAGAAAGCCCTGTCCAGTATGCAGGTCATTGTTGTTTAAATCTTCTCAGTGTTAAGGGAAGACTCTTTTGAGTAAATCAATGTCAGAGCAGCAGTAGGGTCTTCCCTGGTAGAGGATTACTTCCAGGTGATGTCATAGACAACTTTGGATGTTCTGTAGATGGCTTTCCTGGTTCTCGGGTGACTGGAAAATGCCCAAACCTCTGAGGCCTGTACCAGGTCATCATGTCAATGTTCAGGGTGTAAGGTTCCATTGCACCACTAGATTTGCATGTTCCTATCTCTATTAGATAAGAACTTATTTGTATGTATAGTATTTTCCATTTTAATGTGCCCATGCAAATAAGGAATAATGCCACCTGGCATTATCAGCACATAAGGGGGCCACAAGAACAAGTGCAACAGTCCCCATCACCTGGTTTAAACATAAGCATTACACTGAGAGACTCTTTCACCAAAATGCCTTATTGAACAGTTCACAAAGAAAAAAAAAGATAAAAAGTGGGGAAAATAAACGACCTAACTTAAGACAGTGGAAACAATTGTCATCGTTTAAGAAAATTTGTGTGTTCCCATCTCTATAAGAATGTGTTTGTATATAATTTCCCATTTTAATGTGCCTATACAAAGGAAGAACAGTATCACATGGAGAGATTGGTGCCTATGGAGATGCTAGAACAAGTCCAACAGTCCAATTAACTTGGTTCTTATATAAATGTTAAATGAAGGGACACTTCTATAAACTTCCTTATTTAACAAATAACAAAGGGAAGGAAAGATAGAGAGGGACTCTTTCACCAAAATACCTTATTGAACAGTTCACAAAGAGGAGAAAAAATAAAAAATGGGGAAAATAAACAATCTAACTTAAGACAGTGGACTCAATTGTCACCATTTATGGGAACTAATCAGAAACCTATGTGGTAGCAACCACAGTTACACAATGAAAGAAGGAAGAGGCCACTGAGAGTAAACAAGTAGGTAAAGAGTACTTGCCTCTTCCCAGCCTGAGAGTCCATCCTCTCATTTTTATTTTGAAAATATATGGTACCTCCAATGAACTGGTCTCTTTCCAACCTGAGAGTCCTTCCTCCCATTTTTATTTTAAACATATATGGTACGCCCCAGCGTGGTTTTTTTGAAATGGAGACCAATGAGAAAAAAAATACCAGTGAATGTCATGACGTAATGTCCCGACATACACCAGTGTTACATTGGCCTGAGATCCACCCCATGTGTTCCTCCCTAAGTGTCAGGAAAGAAAGGGGGAAAGCCTGAGGACCACGATAGAGTCCACCTGAGCTGGCAACCAGGGAAGGCCTGGAGTAGGAAAGGAGATAGGGGAATGGCTGGAGGCCTGCCAAGCCTCCCAGCACCCCCTAAGTTAGGGAGAATGCCTTCGGCATGGGGTGTCCCCTAACCCCGTACCTGGGAAGAGCTGGCCTTCAGGATCAAGGCATCGGAAGCCAGCTATCTGCCCGGCCCCTCCCTCTGCCTTTCCTCCCTAGAGTAGAGATGGGGGAAGCCTGGAGACCCCTAATAGAGTCCACCTGGAACCCACAGCAGGCCACCCGAGGTGTCACTCAGGCCAGGCCTAGAGTCCAGGGGGGATCCATGGGTTCTTGAATAAAAAAGGATGTCCTTGATTTACAAAATAGTTGTTAGATTAAAATTCCCCTCTAGCGGCCACTTTGTGTTACAAATGGTATTACATTTTCCCTTTTTATAACCACATTTTTATGTCCACTTTATGTTCCTTCAAGTCCTTGAATGCTACATTAGTAGTGTAAGTAATGTAGTCTGAGCCTGGTTCATTCCTGCAGTGTGGATATAGACAAAGAACACACCAAGGCAACCCACAGAGACAGGACAAGGCTTGACAGACAAATAAAATACAGGAAAAAAGTATTGATAGAGATAGGCTAAGAACACTATACCTGGGGGTTTTGGGATCCTGTCACCCTGCAACATACCCAGCACTGCCTAACAGACCAGGTCCTCCCACTATAGTCTTCAACCCAGCGAGATATTTCATATTACCAAATGAACCCCAATTTCGAAGAACTGGGACATCACCCAGATTTCCTGGGTAGTGACCCTCCGGCACATCTACTAAGGTTCTTTGCTAACTCCTTCCAGAAATAAGGTCTTATACAAAAATACACCAAGAGTCGTGCTGCAGATTAACTAGATTTGTTCAAGCTTTTCCTCCCTACTGCTCCATTTTCTCATGTCTCTGTGTGTCGGAATCTCAGATGAGCTTCCAAATGTTAGCTCCAGACTCAAGATCTGTCCCCCAAAGATGGGAGGAGACCACAGTAATGCAAAAAAGCAAAGGCATTTATTCCAGCATGCTAGGGCCACACTCTCGCAGGTGACAACCAGGGCCCATCTTACATTCTTGCTTTTATACAATTTTAGAATGGTTGGCTACACATTACATCATTGCTTAGAAATAAAATGGCTAGTCAACAAAGTATTTGGGTGCCAGTCACATAGATTTTATAGATTTTGCCTGTTAGAAAAATTTTCGGTCTGCATTCCATTTGGGTGACCTCAGATGGCCTGCATTTTATTTGTGTGCTCTCAGATCCCTGAATATAATTAATCATTAAGTGCAATTAATTTTCCTAGTTTACTGATGGCTTACTTAAACTATCTGACCATCCTGGTATTTCTTGAAATGCACCCTTTATAGTCTGCATTTCTTCATTTATGACCATTGAGATATTTCTTAGAATGTACCCTTTATGTCCCATATCTAAAGCAAAGCAAAGTTACAGAAGCAAGTAACAGTTCATTCTAAATTTACATTCTAATATCTCCTCCTATCATGCAACGCAAGGAGGTTACAGAAGTGAAATAGCATTTAATTCTAAGCTTATATTCTCTTTTCTTTTTTTTTTAGTTTTTTGGGCCACACCCATTTGATGCTCAGGGGTTACTACTGGCTAAGCACTCAGAAATTGCCCTTGGCTTGGGGGGACCATATGGGATGCTGGGGGATTGAACCACAGTCCTTTCTTGGCTAGCACTTGCAAGGCAGACACCTTACCTCTAGCGCCACCTCGCCGGCCCCTAAGCTTATATTCTTATATTCCCTTCTAATAATATTAGCATACTAAATTCTCACAATAAACCATGAGAAAAGATAATCATACTCTGGCTGATATTGTTACTAAAATATAAAAAATTAACAAGCTTTCTCAAGGCCACACAGCTATTAACTGTAATAGCTACAATTGACAAACATGTATTTCCAATGCCAACAATTATTTTTGAGCACCATCATTATGCAGAAGCCCCCCACCCCCCAACCCTTCTTATTTAGATTACTTCATTTCTGTTTCAATCTGGTAACTTTATGTAAATCTGGACTTAGTGATCTTTTTCAAGCACTGGCACAAACAGAAAGACTAAAAATTCTATGTGACTTCCCAGTGAGCAATTAAGGGCCCTCATTCTGTAGCATGCCAGTCACCATTCACTATTCATCATCACTAACTTTCAGACATACTGAAGGTCATGATTGAAAACATGGTTATTTTAAGAGATGGCATTGTTCTGAAAAGTCACAGTAGGACTATTGCAGAATGATTTTAAACTCAGATCTATATTCAGAGATGAATTCTTCTTTCAGCTCAAATGACGCAGGTTTGTTAGTTGGGGTATGAGTAGGAGGGAAGGACGTAAAAAGGGAGGGTCAAGTACTTATTCTTATACATTATTTGCTCACCTTTTGATAGTTACTTATTTTCCCTGTACTTGGGCGACTTTTTCATCTTCCTTCAGTTGCAGGCAGGCAGGGCAGAGAGAGAGAGAGAGAGAGACAGAGAGTGTGACAAGGAAAAATCTAGCAATGTATAGCAAAAAATGTCTCCATACCTATGGTACTCAGCTCAAAGGCATTGAAGACCCATTGAGATGTAGAAACTAAGTCTGGGCCCACTGAAAAAATAAACTCCAGCAACATAAGCATATAAAAGAAGGCCATCAACAGTTCCCAACATTTTTCCTTGACAATACCATAGTAATAGGCTTGATCTACATAATCTCAAATGGGAGTGTTTGGGAAAACTAAAAACCTACATTTATGCAGTCTAGCAGGATACAGTCTCTATGTTGGGGATTTGCCTTCATCTCTTTTTCTAAACTTGAGATCTCTTGAATATATTTCAACCTCATTTTTCCTGAATAGAGATGTTTTATTTTACTTTTCATCTCCTTTCTAAATTTTTTCCCATAAGAATAGATGACAAATCTGGGAACCTGTGCAGAACCCAGGACTGACTTTTCATATATGCAAAGAGCAACCCCACCAAAGACCAATCTCTGCCCCAAAACACAGATGCTGGGTCAAGTTTCAGTTCCGTGAAGGTCATGTGGAACTCACTGGTGGTTCTTAGAGCATCAGTGCTAGGCAGGTATTTGTGGCCAGCTTTATCAGAAATACTTCTCCCAGGTACTTTTCTAAGTTACCAATGTGGGTTGAGCTGGATGGCAGTAACATACTCTCTCACCTGCCTTACTTCACCCAAGTGAGATAGACAGGAGTTAGTGGACCTGCAACATTTTATGAAACTTCCAGCCAAAGGTCTTACTTATTTTGGGTTCCTACTTCTCCCACTTATTTTATTTGGGTAACTCCATTTAATTTAATTTATCATAAATACATTTCTCATAAGGGAAAAATGTAGGGAATATTGGGAAATAGAAGACACTTGCAAGATGAAATGTTTTTGTAGAGATGCAAAATTATTGGGGGGGGGCTTATATTTTTCTGTAATTTTAAGTGGTGAATATTTCCTTTGATACATTTCACAATTTCACAATCTAAAAGCTTACAAGACACGTTTCTTGTGTTGGTAACTTATCATTCTTCCAATTAAAATTTTTAGAACCATGTGAGTGAATACTGTATTTGCCGGCATATAAGACGACCCCCTAATTTTGCAGTTAAAACATAGGTTTAGGCCTATATTCGCTGTATCAGACAGAATGTTCCTGTACTGCAACTGTATGTACCACAGTGAGCTAATCACAACAAGCAAAGGTTCAAAGGTGCTACTGTAATAGACTTCCTCTCTGACTCTGGCTAATCTGAGCAGGCTTTTTACAGTGTAGATTCGGGTCCAGAACATTGTCTAATTTGCATGCATAAAAACCTGCTTGGATTGGCTGAGTTAGAGAGGCGGTCAGCCTTGCAGTGATTGGTGCAGAATCAAGTTGGAAAATTCGTTTTGTGGCAATATTCAGACAATTTTCGTTTAGCGGCATATTGAAACATTTTTCAGGATATACTCGGTGTATAAGACAACCCCCGATTTTCGGCTGACTTTTTTTCGTTTCAAAAGTCGTCTTATACGCCGGAAAATACGGTAGGTATTGTTGGAGACAATCAGTTTTTCCTAAGGTTTAGGGAAGTCTATGGCTAGTAAATTGTTGAACTAGATTTGGATTTGAGCTTTTTTCTTAGACCTGTATTTTTTTTTCAAGAAAGCATTTACCACACTCACCTTAGTCATTTTTAAAGTTTAAATTGTGCTGATTACTAAAATAGAGTGGAGAAAACTGTTAAGAATGCATTAATAGTATGCTATCTGTGGTTTACAACATAGTTTTAGTGCTTTAGTTTTTCTCTGTCAATTTCCACATGCATTATTATAGGTCCATGCAGTTGCAGAATCTCATTAGAAGATTGTGGTTCTTCAACGAGATAGCTTGTTTCTCAGTTTGCCTTATATTTAGATAGGGTTGTATTTGATTTTTAAGTTCCTGGCCTCCATGAATCACTGTTTTCCCCACTTCCTTTAGAAAATTTGCAATTGTAAGTTCTTTCTTAGCATTTTGAGTTACTAAGTTTCTTAGCTTTTTTGAGTTTTGTCTTTCTCTGGGACCTTTTGTAATATTTTTTTTTTGTTTGTTTTTTGGGCCACACCCGGTGGTGCTCAGGGGTTACTCCTGGCTGTCTGCTCAGAAATAGCTCCTGGCAGGCACGGGAGACCATATGGGACACCGGGATTCGAACCAACCACCTTTGGTCCTGGATCGGCTGCTTGCAAGGCAAACGCCGCTGTGCTATCTCTCCGGGCCCCCTTTTGTAATAATTTAATAATCAAAACATTTCCCATTGGGGCCAGGCGGTGGCGCTGGAGGTAAGGTGCCTGCCTTGCCTGCGCTAGCCTAAGACGGACCGCGGTTCGATCCATCGGTGTCCCATATGGTCCCCCAAGAAGCCAGGAGCAACTTCTGAGCGCATAGCCAGGAGTGACCCCTGAGCGTCACAGGGTGTGGCCCAAAAACCAAAACAAAACAAAACAAAACAAAACAAAACATTTCCCATTTATTTGTTAAAAGTAGAAAACCTTTCTTAAAACATCCAGTAGCTAAACAAGTTTAAACACATTCTTTAGCTTTCTCCACAAAGTCTTTCAGTCCTTTTTTGCTAGCTTTAATTTGTATCGTAACAGATCAAATTTTGTTTACTTTCTTGTTTTTATTTATTTTATTTTTAATTAGAATCATGGGTTGACTACTTTAAGAATATTCAGAAATAATTGCCAAGGCTTAAATAACACTTCCCCAACACTTTCCGACTACTTCTGATATTTTTACATGTTTTGTTAGAGTGGATGAAGTTTCTGCCTTTCTATTACTAAAAGTGTTGCCTCCGACCCCTAGAAACAGTCTCAGAGCATTGTTTTGTTTAATGCTCTATAAAATTCCCCAAGGCCTGTCATTTGAAGTGGGCATATGGACTCCAGGATATTTTTAATTAAAAATGTATTATTTGAAATCGGCCTTTAGTCTCCTAGTTATTCCTTGTAGTTCTAGCAAAGAGGTCACCAGGATTAAAAAATTCTCCTTTAGTCCACACGATGGCAGTAGAGGTTAATACTAAACTTTATCCGTTTACATCTACACACTGTCAAATTCCCATAGTGGGATTTTATTCAGAATTGGCACTCAACTCTCATTTTCTCCATATGTCCACAGCCTCCTGCAAACCCAGTTCTAAACATTTTTTACTTTCCCCTTCTTCGAAACAAACAAAAGCAACCCTTCAGCTCATAAAGGACATTTGTGAATGAAGACATATACAAGACACCAACTTCTTTATAAAAGAACCCCTAGACACAAGAGGCCAGAATCCAGCTGCCCACAAAACCACATGCAGTGAAGCCTTAGTCCCAGACTATTGAGTGGTTACATATAAATAGCAATGGTCATTTACACATTGTCAGCACCCTGACCTAATCGCTGTTGATCAATGAAATCATTGAAGTGTGATAGCCTCATTGGAAGTAGAGTGGCTTACTTCCAGACTAATAGGAAGAGTTTTGGTCAACTGTCAGGTGGCAAAAAACTTATCAGCTACAAAACTCTGTTTGAGACATCATTCCTCTCCTCTATAAAAATAAATAGTATGATGATTAAGATAATTTGCTACTGAGAAAATTAAGAGTTGTTTACAGACCCTCAAGCTCCTTAACTAGTTACTCTTGAAGTAATTGGAAAACATTCCCACTTCATAAAGGTTACCCTTTTTGTCTTTTCCCTTTAAATAGTAAGATAATCTTACACAGGACAGATATCCTTCTGGAGATAATAACTAGTCAATATTTAAGCAACTGTACTTCTTATAATGATAAGGCTTGCAAAATGAAAATTAAGCATTAAAAAGGTAGGATATAACTAAGCATCTGTCCTTTTCAAATCATTCTTGTGTGCTGTCTCTATAGTTGAGATTATTTTTTGGCGGTGAAGAGAGAGCTGTGCTGTCTCTATAGTAGAGATTATATTTTGGGGAGAGAGAGCTGTGCTGACTCTATAGTAAAGATTTATTTTGTGGGGGAGAGAGCTAGTATCCCTCATCTTTCAACCTCTTTTGTTTAAGTATTATAATTTATTCATTTATATTCTGGGCAACCTAAATAGTGCTCAGGAGGTCTGGAGTTTCCACCTGTGATTCTTGGCAAATGGCTATTTGTTCAATCTGAGTCTAAAGATTCAGTTGCACTGTCTATTTAGTGATCAAGTTATTCAAGCTTCCCTGGTGGCTAAGGCTTGCAGGGCTTCCCTTAATGATGCTTGGGGCCCACACAGTGCATGGTTATCACACATGATAGGCATGTATCCTAACTACTGTACTATCTCTTAGTCCTTAAAGAACATACCAGTCTCATACCTTGTTTTACTTCTTTCTAAGTGCTAGATCCAGGTTTATTCACAAGTCTCCTCTTTGAGTATGCATTTGGGTAACTGCTCAATGAACATGGCATGAAAGTACATTACTCTCATGCAAGCTTTCTAGAAAAAGGACGCCTGAATTTTCAACTCTAACACATTTTTTATATAAAGCCCATCACATAAAATTCTACAGATCTAGCATTTAACCATTTAGCCCTTTTGGAAAAGTATTTCCAGGAGTAGCCTCTAGCCCCTTAACCACTAATTGGGAAAAAACAATCCAATTAATTAAATTTTATCAAAGACAATGTAATACCAACACATTGCAGAAGATGCTAAGGTATCCTCTACAAAATTAATTTTGTATGTTCTTGGAAAGAATCTCCTAAGATCACCATACAAGGACCAAGAAATTGATAGAAAACAGGGCAATTTAAAATTTTTTAGCTTTTCTTACAAAAAATACAGGGATATCATTATGGTATTGTATGATGGATGCAATTTTCCTAATATTACTTTCCAAGTCTCAAATGTATGTGTTTGGAGACTTTAGAAAAATGATGTATTTTTGAATGCAACTGGAGAGGTTTAACAAAGAAAGCTTTTTCTGGTCCCTATGGGGGAAAATCAGCTTTAGTCTGTGAGCACACACATCTAAAAGTTCAATGAACTTCAGTTAGTTGCTATGCCAACCAGCAGAAGACCTGTCCAGATATGAATTGATCACACAAATAAAATCTCCCCAAAGATAATGCTTGTTTAGCTTAAGGGCATAGTATTTGTAACTACCCTTGAAAAATCATAGGTCTGTCATTTTGGAGAATTTATTGGTAAAACTACCCAAATTTCCTCAGTGTATTATAAAATACTTTTTTTTCTTTTGGGTAAGAAATTGAGCAGTTTTTTCCAGAGGGATTTTTCTTTTTCTTCTCCAAATATGAAAGTAGCAAGCACAAAATAATTTAGAAATTCTGATTATGGAGAGAAAGAGTGGCTAGAACTAAAGCAGTAAACTTTGGAAAGTGTTTTTCATTCTTCTATCACCTTGTGATATGAACTTAGGCAACTCATCATTTTTTAATGTCACACCTCCCACACCCTCCATGGATCCATTCCTTAAATATTCTTTTAAAAGTCCCCGATAAATGTCCTTTGGAGAATTTCTTTGCTGCATTTGCTTTGATATCTTATGTTTCAGATCTTCAGGGGAAACTAATTTGAGATTATATAACAGGAAATTTGGCCACCATAGTAGTTGATACCAACTTCTAAGTTGGTGTAGAAATATAAAATAAAATTCATAGTTCTTGGGGCAGGTGAGGTGGTGCTAGAGGTAAGGTGTCTGCCTTGTAAGTGCTAGCCAAGGAAAGATAGTGACCGAGGTTTGATCCCCTGGCGTTCCATATGGTCCCCCCAAGCCTGGGGCAATTTCTGAGTGCTTAGCCAGGAGTAGCCCCTGAGATTCAATTAGGTGTGGCCCGAAAAAAAAATCAAAAAAAATTCATAGTTCTTATGTATGTTGAGTTATTATATCTTTAGAACATTATTTTTTCTATAGAAACTATTTGGAGAATTTTATTTTATTTTTTTTTTGTTTTTGGGCCACACCCGGTGACACTCAAGGGTTACTTTGGCTGTGGGCTCAGAAATTGCTCCCTGCTTGGTGGACCATATGGGACTCCAGGAATCGAAGTGAGGTTGGTCCTGGGTCAGCCACATGCAAGGCACATGCCCTACTGCTGTACCACTACTCTCTGTCCCTATTTGAAGAATTTTATTAGCCCTTCTGTGGCTTTTGTAATTTGCTATTTTCGTAATCTGGAATTTATGTATTCTAAACATTTTAAAAATAATGGCAAATTCATTTGGTAATTGAAATGATGTAGTATATTGTATTCTAAATACATATGAATACAAATTTTAATACACATGCAAAGCAAAACAATCACATTTGAAATAGTATCATCAAGCATCGATTCTATATGTTTAGTAAAATGTGACCTTGTTCCACTTATTTTAACTTCAGGTCCCTACATTTATCTGTTTAGAAATACCTGATACATGTTATTCCATTGCCAGTGGTATTCATTCCTTAAATTGATATATACATTTATTAATTTATTGAGGTAAGATTTTATTAGAAATTTCTAAAAAAAAAAAGGGAGAGCAAGAGAAAGAAGAAAATCCACTCAAGAAAAAACAGAATTTTTTAGATTTGAGAGAGCTTCAGTACATATCCCAGATTTAGAGTATGAGAGTACATATCAGAAAAGGGAAGGCATGGATGACATATGTCAGAGCAATACATGAACTCGGTAGCAACACATGTATAGGCAACTCCTATTTTCAGCACCATTCCCCTCCACAATAGGTTCTCAAAAAGCCATTCTTGGTAATATCTGTAATTCTTAGTTTTTCTAAGAAGTGCTCATTTTGTGTTTTTTTTTGTTTGTTTGTTTTTATTTTTTATTTTATTTTATTTTTTTTAAAGTGCTCATTTTGTTCTGTATATCCCACTAATTCCTAATTTCTGGCTCTACTCTTTTAACGTAGATATCTTTTCCTTTTGACTCTGCGCGATCCTAGGATAACACAACAGGGTAATTAATTTGCTAGAGTATAAAATACATATTCTGAAAAATTATAGTTTACCCAGTTTTAAATAATTAATCTTTGACAATAGGATTAGCAAATGCTTTTCTTCAAAAAATCACCTAAGAAAGATCATTGATGACCTGGAATATACTCATTAAAATTCACATAACTATGAAAGTTTGAAAATGACAAGTCAAGATCAACAACTACTCAGTTTGCTCCTTTAATCTGAAACTAAATGTTTTGGTTTGATACATAACATAAGTTAGTATTTTATTTTGATTATAAAATGAATCATCTCTCCAACAACACCAAAAATTGTGACTTTCCCTCTTTGGTTCTTATATATGCAATTATCTATAGCCCAAGATGAATTGCAAAGGACAATTCTCATTCTTCTTTTCATACTCTGTAGTAAAAACCATTATTGATATAACACAGGGGAAAAATAAATTAAAAGGCACAGTATAAAAAAGTCCTTAAGGACCAGAGATTTGTGTTTAATTTGGCTGCAGCAGTCACCTTAATTTAAATCCCCTGCACGACATATGACTCCCTAAGCACTACCAGGAGTTAATCCTGAGCACAAACCCAGAAAAAGCTCTTGAACACAATGGCTTTGACTCACCACCTCTTCCAAAGAAATTCCCAAATAAATATTTTAATTATTGAGGATGTCAGATGTAAATAAAACAATATTCTCTATTACTGTTGTGAAAGGTGTTGGTGGCAAGCATGGTCATCTAAGGTGGTAAAGGCCATCTTGACAAATTTCTCTGGAACTAAAGAAAATGCCTATAAAAAAAAGATATCCCTCATGCTTTTGATTATTTTTCTTTTCAGCCACACATGGAGGTATTCAGGGGTTACTCTAAGCTCTGTTCTCAAGAATCACACCTGGCATGCTTGGGGGAACATATGGGATGCTGGGGATTGAATCCAGATTTGCTGCATGCAAAACAAGTGTCCTACCCATTGTGTTATTGTTTCTTTCCATTTTTGATAAATTTTTATCATCTTCATATCTCACTGAGATATATCATAAAACAAAATATATAATTCACTGCTATCCCTTTAAAAAGAAACCAAAACATTATTCTATTGTAAATTATCTCCATTTCAACTTGACAAAACTATAAGGTAATAAGGTAAAAAGGAATATTTCATAGAAAGTGAAATTTAAATTTTGATGAAATAAGTGCAGAGAGAAGACTAGTCATTAAGAGCCTTCTGGGAAGGAATGTCGCCAGTGATGACTACTGGGGATTTTAAGGGACTAGAGTCAAAGTGCTTTGAATTGCTAGCTTCTCTAAGATGAGTTAGGGGTTCTATTTAGATGAACCAGATCTAAAGTGGAAATATGTAGGGAATGAAGAATGAATAAGTTATTTTGCCCAATTTTAATAGGAGCAGATTTACTGTTAGCTCTCATGAATCTGTTGCTTTTGAAGAATCACTTATAAAGAAACAAGTCTAAAAATCGAAGAATAATCACCTGTAGTAATAATCTGCTGCACATTGGGAAACTCAAAATAACTTTGAGATAGGTCTTATCTTGAAGCTAATGAAACAACAGAGGTTACATCGCTGCCTTGATTTTCTGCATCGAATCACAGAATATAGTTTCTTAATCAACAGTATCAATATCTATTGAGAATTTATTATACAAACAAGTTTTTGGATCCAATTGAGAACTACCAGATGCAGAAATTCTTAGGGCAAGTTTCAGAAATCTGGATTTAAAAAGATCTTTAGTTGATTTCAATACATGCTCAAATTTAAGAATGACTGCTATAAGGCCTAGTAGATGATTAGTTTACCAACTTAAAAAAGGGGAAAAGTGAATAGAAGGGAATCCATCACTGCAGTTTCTTAAGAAAAAGTATTTTGGGCTGGAGTGATAGCACAGCGGGTAGGGTGTTTGTCATGCACGCAGCTGACCTAGTAGGTTCAATCCTTGACATTCCATATGGTCCCCAGAGCCTGCCAGGAGCAATTTCTGAGCACAGAGGCAGGACTAATCCCTGAGCACCACTAGGTGTGGCCTCACCCCCCCCCCCCAAATATAAAAGAGAAAAGCTACTTCGAACCAATTGTAAATTAGTTTCATCCAGTGTAAGCCTTCACAGAGAAGAATTTTGTTGTCAGAGTAAATGAATCTAACGGCTTCCTATAACCAGGAAATATGAAATTGGATCTGCCAACATAAAGTGATGATATCTGTGTGTGAGTTTGATCAGAGACAGTCAATTTCTACTAGAGTTGCGTTTGTTGCATTTGGACTTTTTCAGTTTTAAACCCGGATCTTCTCAAAGTTTTAGTTCAATGACGTTGCACCACTAGATGGCTCCAGAGGGCCTATCCTGCCTATGGAAGGCCAGTAATTTGAAAACTGGTGTGTACTTTGTGAGCCATCCTTAGTCATCCTCTTCCACGATTGACTCCTACAGAACCAAAAGCAATGTCTTATTTTTTAATACCCCATCTTCCAAGAGTATCCCAGAGATGAGATTGGGTGTTAAGGCTGGTAAAGCACTTGAATTCTTGATATTCTGAATTTTAATGACCTTCTTCAGACAGATTTGTGTGTATGTAACTGTATTTGTATTTACATATACATATATATTATATATAAGTTTGAAGCACTATTGTATGCTTAAATTTTATATGCACAATATACATGTTGTATTATAAATAGAACCTATATTTTGAAAGTAGTGTTTAACACTAATTTAACACTATTTAACACTATAAACTATTCAACATTATAAATATAAAAGAACTATTTAACACTATAAAATATGAATATATATAAATAAGTATAATGTTAATATATATAAATATGACATAGTTTATTGTGTATCATGATTCAATTTATTGAAGAAGCTATTAAGTATAATGGCACAAGAACAGAGAAGAGATCCATAATGTCCAAAACTTACTCAAACTAAGAGATTTAAAGAAAAATAATTAAGAATTGTTTTTACCTGAGTTGTTCTTTAACATATACCTTTGAGGTTTGGGTTAGAGTAGAAAGTCAAATTATAATTGTTTACTGAGTTTTAAAAATGATCAGACTTTTTAGGGTTTTTTTTTCTAATCTGCTAGATGAAGTTAGGTTCTTCTAAGCTCAGTTTTTTTCTTGTATTTTTCTAAGTTATCCAGCCTGATGTAAACTCTAACATCAAAGTATTATTTCTGAAACTCTACCAAGTATTAAAATGAATTGTTCTGGATTAGCTACTTTAACCAAGAGAAAAACATCTAACAACTATAAATGACTTGAAGTGAATGTGAACCACCAACAAAAAAATCTGACTTCATAAGGAAGAGGGTTCTAGAGTTGAAAGCAGTGTATCGGAAAAGCCTGCTCAGAGATAGCCCAGAGTCTTAAAATTTGAAGCCATGGAGATAATAATGGAATGAATAAAAAAGATAGTACATCTGTAGCATATATTGAAATAAGCACAGAGAAAAATAACAGATAGGAGAGATAAAATAAGATTTACAGTGTACTGCTCTAAAATGTTTGCAGTTCCTATATGCATTAATTATCAGATATATACAGAATTCTGATCAAATTCCACATGTGCTTCTTGGAGTCTTTTCAACCACTCCCTTTGCCATAACAATTTTTTTCTTCAGTTAGTTGGCCAAGTTCCTGAAACAAGTTCTCGCTTTCTAAAAGTCATATAAAATCATAAATCAATTAATTTAGCATACTATATTCCTGATTGTTAAATTTATGAAGTTGGGGACATTTCTATATTTAAAAAAGTAAAACTTGCCAAGAAAAATATTTTTCATTTTTTTCTTCCCACTAACACATATGAAAACATATAAACCATGCTCCATCAACACTATGTTGATAGAAGAGAAATGAACTCAACTTCTTTCCCAGTGTCCCCTCTCTAGGTCCAAATCTAGTCTCTGCTCCTGATGCTGAAAATCAAACCTGAATTGGTACATACATGACTAGCACTGTACTATCTCTCAAGTCCTGCCAACAGGACTTTTGTTATCATTGTCCTTTAAAGGGATGTCTATAATAGTCTCTATGGCTTTGCTTCTCGAACTTTTCCATTTTCTTCTCCTTTCTGAGTAAAAATTTTAAAGTATTTCACCTCTCCAGTCTACTTTTCTCATCCTTTGGGCAATAGCTACTGAGACATTTCTAATATGAGTACATTTCAGTTTCAGGGTTGGTGTAGTCTTTCCTTTATATCTGAAATTATTCATTTCTCAACTTTTCCAATTTATGCTTTTATCCTATATATAAAACTATACAAGGAAAACATTATTTTTTGCAGTATATTATTTGTTTCCTGCAGAGCGATCTTCTCATATTGAAGAATTAATAGGTTCTTTGGAGAGATGTCATATATTTCCTCTCTAGATAATACATTTTATAAAAGTTTCTTTTTGTTTGTTTATGTGCATAGTTGCTTGAATAAAGCTCAGAACTTTCTTAGACGAGGAAAGGAGGAGTGAATTCATGAAGACTTTAAAACAAGTCTTGAATTATGGAGTTTATTCCAATGAAAAAATGTTTTTCACCTGTTACTTCAATTTCTATTTCTGATGGATACATGTGTATTTTTGTGCATGAATGTAAGACAGGTACCATGTGTCTATGTAGTAATGTGTCATTCCTGGAAAACCTATCTTGGAAACAAATGTAAAAATCACATTCAATTTGCTTAATGTTATATTCAGCAATCTCAGGGACATATCTCACAGACTTTTGGTGAGAACGTTTCTACTTGAAGGTTGCAATGTGTATAAATATATGAAAAGAAAGAAATTGGAGACTATAAATAGAGGATTGGAGGATTTTAGCTTATTGCAAGAGTTTAGAAAGACCCCTAAATATTTTTTTTAGTGAAGCTAAGTAGTTTTTATTGAATCAAACATAGAGATAAGAGAGATACATGTGTTTAAGGGAGAACATAGGATTGAAGAGCAAGCTGAGACCCTTAAATCTTATCTAAATGAACTTTAAATACATATTTATTTTGTTTTCTGAAAGTCTTTGGTATTTTATGAGTAACTATAATAATAACATCTGATTATTTAAATGCTTACAGCACATAAATATAGAATAAGGTGGTGCTCATAAATTATAAAAATTTCAAAATGATCTTTGCTACCTTTAGGTATGAACAATTTCAGAAAGTATATTCAATGATTGCATCTTTAAAATTAAAAAGAAATATGAGCGGGGAAAAGGACTGTCAGTGCTACCAACATACTATATATTCTGAGTTGAATCATTATATTACTCATTCAAGAAAATATTGAGAATTTAATTTTTTCATGATGTTTTTCTATAGTCTAATCTGATTTGCGAAGATACTTTTTAAGAGGTTTACTTTATTTTTGACATATTTTGGTTGTATTGGGTCACACTAAACTGTGTTCAGGCCCTAATTCTGGCTCTACACTCAGAACTCAGTCCTGGCAAGGAATGATATTTAATTCCTTTAAAAAATCATTATCAAAGACTAGATAGATAGTAAATCAGGTAAGGGCCTTGTATTCATTCACCTAGAATTCATTTCCTGGCACCTAACATGGTCCCCCAAGTTTTTCAGGAATAAACCTTGAGCACATAGCGGGAGCGATCTTTGAATATGACTAGTTGTGGCAGGCACCTAAACACATATGTACAATACAAAAAAGGAAAATCATAATGGCTAGAGATGGGGGTAGGAGCACGTGGATATAAAATATCATATACTTGATACTTGTCCTGAGCATTGTCTAGCAAGGGTCCTCAAACTTTTTAAACAAGGGGCCAGTTCACTGTCCTTCAGACTGTTGGAGGGCCAGATTACAGTAAAAACAAAAATTATGAACGAATTTCTATGCACACTGCATATATCTTATTTAGAAGTGAAGAAACAAAATGGGAATAAATACAATATGTGGCCTGCGGGCCGTAGTTTGAAGAACCCTGATAGAACCCGAAGTAAGCAGTGAGCACGGCCAAGTATGGCCCAATCTTCCTTGTGAAAAATCATTCCCGGGACTAGTTACAGCATATAGAATGCATGTGTTCTCCCCAGGCTTAATTTCTGGAACTATATGATCCCCTGAACATCATCCAAGTAATGCTGAATAGGTTGGTTATTCCCAGCAGCACAGTGCCCAAGCAACATATCTGTATGACTATAAAGAACCACTATAGATTCCAGCAGCAGAGAACTTCTAAAAGAGATATCTTGATTTGCTTAGAAACAGATTGGAGGTACTTCCAAATATGCCTACTTAAAGAAAATAATCATAAGAACATATACCTGTTGATAATTTTCCCCCATTATTGAATAACATATTAATTATTGAGTCCTGGATGGTGGTGGATGATGGTGTGATGGTAGGATGGAGGGGCCTTTCTCTACCTGCCCGGGTCACGCGTCTGCATCCACTACCAGTCAGCGGGTCTGAGGTTTCAGGCTAGCCACGAGGAAATGATCCACAGGTTTCAGGAGACATGAAGTTTTATTAAGGCCCTAGGCAAGGTGTAGCTTCTATTATACCTTTTAAGCAGCCTATTTCAGCTGTCCTGCCTTCTCAAATCTGTTTCCTATCTTCCATGCTACTTACTTCAGCGGAACCTCCTGCTCACCCTCCTGAATCTGAGGCAACACATTTGTTCTTCCAAAGACCCCTCCCAGAAATGGGCTGGTCTTACCATCAGGTAAGTTTACACCAAAAGATGGGGGATGGGGTAACATCCATCGTCCTTAATATTAGTCTTATATTTATTCTATTAAGTGTTAATGATATAGTTATACAATAAATCAATTTAATGTGACACATAATTATATAAATTACAAAAATGTATTAACCATTTTATAAATGTATATATAGGAATTTATATTATTTGATATAAATACTTTGTGTAGATTATTTTCTATGGGGGTCACAACTGGCAGTGATCAAGTTTTCATGTAACTCTGGGATCAAACAGAAGATCTATACATATAAAACTTGTATTGTTACTAGTTGAGATATCTCCCCTGTACACAATATTTATTTAAACTTATAAACTAAAAATAAAATATTAGGTAAGTTGAGAAAAATATTTTATGTATTGTCACAATTAAATATTGAAAAATATTTAAATATAACTTTACCTCACAAGCTATTGAACATTATACTTTTATTTTAAGAGTATGTGTCTCCATTTCCTTATGTACTCTTTTATTTCTTGAAGCAGTGTTTTGAAATTTTCTTTGTATAGGTCCTTCATGTCTTTAATTAACTCCAAGATATTTGAGTTTGTGTGACACTACTGTGAATGGGGTTGTTTTTTTAATGTCCAGTTCTTCTCTATTGTTATTGGTGTAAAAGGACATTGTTTTTTTTTTTTGTGTTAATTTTGTAGCCTGTCACTTTGCTATATGAAACTATTGTTTCTAAAACGTTTTTGGTAGAGTCTTTAGGGTTTTTTAGATATATTATCATGTCATCCACAAACAGTGAGATCTTGATTTCTTCCTTTCCTATATAGATGCCCATGATATCTTTTTCTTGCCTAATCTCTATAGCAAGAACTCCCAGCAATATGTTGAATAGGAGTGGTGAGAGAAGGCAGCCTTATCTTATACCAGATTTTAGAGGAGTGGATTTTATTTTATCTCCATTAAAAATAATATTTTCCATTAGCTTGTGTAAATAGCTTTAGCTACATTGAGAAAAGTTTCTTCCATTTCCATTTTGATGAGATTTTTTTTATCAAGAATTGGACCTTATCGAATGCTTTCTCTGCATCTATTGATATGATCATATGGTTTTTATTTTTCTTTTTGTTGATATGTTGCATTATGTTGATTGATTTATCTCTCTTAGACCATCCTTGCATTCCTGGAATGAATTCTACTTGATCATGGTGTATGACCTTCTTGATGAGGCATTGGATCCTATTTGCCAGAATTTTGTTGAGGATCTTGCATCTGTGTTCATCAGAGAGATTGGTGTGTAGTTTTGTTTTCTTTAAACTTCTCTGTCTGCTTTTGGTATCAGGGTGATATATAAACTATATGAGTGTGTTCCTGATTTTTTAATTTCATGAAAGAGCCTGAAAGGGTTGGTACTAGTTCATCTAGAAACATTTGAAAGTATTCATTAGTGAATTCATCTGAGTCTGGGCTTTTGTTTTGAATTTTGATACTCTTTTATTTTCTCCATCAGTGATAGATGTATTTAGATATGCTGGATCATCCTGGTTTAATCGTGGAAAATTCTAAGAGTCCAAGAATTTATCCATTTCTTCCAAGTTCTCATATTTCATTGCATAGAGTAGTCTCTGATTACCTTTTGAATTTCTTTAGTATATGTAGTGATCTTACCCTTTTAATTTCTACTCCGACTTATTAAGTTTCTCTCCCTTTGTTTATGTGAGTTTTGCTAGTGGTTTATCAATCTGTTTATATTTTTCAAAGTACCAACTTTTGCTATTGTTGATCTAATTGTTTTTTTTTATTTCCATTTCATTGATTTCTGCTCTAAGCTTTAGTATTTCCTTCTGCCTACCTATTTTTGGCTTCTCTTTTTAGTAATTTTCTAATTTTAAAAACTGTGTCGTTAAGCTATTTGTGTAGGCCCCTTCTTCCTTTCTGATGTGTCCTTGTAAAGTTATTTTTCTATTAGTACTTTCTTTGTTGTTCCCATAAATTCTAATAGTTTGTGTCTTCATTGTCATTTGTTTCCAGAAATATTTTCATTTCCTCTTTGATTTTATCTCTGATCCACTGGTTTGTTCAGTAGTGTTCTGTTTAATTTCCAGGTATTGAAGTTTTTCTTCTGTGACTCTTTGTAGTTCACTATTAAATTTAGTGCCCTGTAATCTGAGAAGGTAATCTGTTCAATTTTTATCCTCTTGACTTTATGGAGATACATCTTATGGATTACCATGTGGTCTACCCATGTGCATTGTAGAATAATGTGTATCTAAGTTTCTGAAATGAAGTGCCCTGTATATATCTACTAGTCCATGAACTTCCATACCTCTTTTTAGAGCTAGTATATTCTCTTGGGTTTCAGCCCAGTTGACCTATCAAGGGGTGACAGGGAATTGTTGAGGTCTCCTACTATTAGTGTATTGCTATTGATATTTTCTTTCAGATTTGTCAATAAATTTATTAAATATTTTGCTGGTCCCTCATTGGGTGATTATATGTTTAGGAGAGTAATTTCTTCCTGCTATACATATCCTTTGATTATTACAAAATGACCATCTTTGATCCTTATAATTTTTTGAGTCTAAATTTTGTGTCATCAGATATTATTATGCCACTCTAGCTTTTTTAAGGGAGTTGTTTGCTTGGATGATATTCTTCCAGCTTTTTACTCTGAGTCCATTTTTATTCTGACTTTTTAGATGTGTTTCTTGAAGGCAGCATGTTGGATTCAGAGTTTTGATCCATTTAGCCATTCTGTGTCTCTTAACTGGTGCATTTAGTCCATTATTGTTGAGAGAGATTATTGTCATGTAATTTGATGTTACCTTTGTGTAGAGGTTTGTTTTGTCTGTTCGTCTGTCTTTTCTTAAAAAAACCTTTGTTTTTCTTTTAAGGCTGGTTCTTCTGTCTGTAAAAATTTTGAGTTGCTGTTTATCTGTGAAGCTATGTACACTTTCTTCAAATCTGAAATTGATTCTGGCTGGGTGCAATATTCTAGCTGAAGCATTCATTTTGTTGAGTTTTGTCACTATAATACTATTTAACTGCCTTTTGACCTTGAGGATTTCTTGAGGTCTGTTGTAAATCTCAAGGATGCTCCTTTGTATGTAATTTCCCTTTTGGATATTGCTGCTTTCTGTATTCTATCCCTAACTGTAGAATTTGTCATTGTGACTAGGATGTGTCTTGGGGTGATTTTCTTTGGGTTTCTTTTAGCTGGTACTTTTCGGGCATGCAGGATTTGGTTGCATGCCATCTTTAGCTTTGGTAGTTTCTCTGTAATTATGTCCTTGACTATTGATTCTACCTGGGGATTTTCTTCCTAGGTCTCTGGGACTCCAATGATTCATATGTTGTTTCTGTTGAACTTGTCAAGAATTCTATTTTCATATGTTCACATTCTTAGAGTATTTTTTCCATTGTTTGATCATTTGCTTTAAAGTTCTTTTCCAGTCTCTTCTGCTGTTTGGAATTGCTCTGCATCTCATCTTCTAGCTCATGAATTCTGTCCTCAGCTGCTGTTACTCTGTTGGAGAGGCTTTCCATTAAGTTTTTAATTTAATCAATTGAGGTTTTCATTCCTGTTATTTTAGTTTGGAATTTTTTTATTTCTATCTTTGTGTTCTATTAAGCTTGATTTATTCTTTCTTTGAGCTCCATGACCATCCTCCATATTACTACTCTAAACTCCTTGTCTGATAGGTTAACTATGTGGTTGGTATTTTCTAGGTCATCATAGATGCCATTTTCATTATCTATGCATGCTGTTGTCCTGTGTTGTTTCCCCATTGACACGCTAATAGTGTGGCTTTTACTGCTTTTTAGGTGGGGTTCATGGAGGTGCGCACTCCTCCCTGCTTCTCCGCTTCCTGGCCAGTGAATCTTGATGAAATTAAGTTCGCTGAGGTCTTCCTTAGCAGTCTCCCACAGGGATCAGCAAGCTAAAAATGGAGGGATGCAGAAGCTTTTAAAGGCCAGGCAGGAGATGGTCCCACCTTGTGGGCTGGGAACCTTGATGAGATTATGTTTGCTGGGGTCTTCCTCAGCAGTCTCCTGCTAGTTTCTTATTTTTAAGAAAAAAACTTTTAAATGTTTCTAAAGGACTTTTATGTTCATAATCATTGTTATTTTAAAAATAGTGACTTGTAGCCTTTACACATAGGTTTGATTTCTAGAAACAAAATATTTTCAATCCCTTTGTTTGGTATTGAAGGAGAGTAAAATGTCTGGAAAAAATAGCCTTCATACCCTGCCACTTTCCCTCAACATATTATCTAGAAATTAAGATATGCTCTCTGAACATTAGAGATTTTTAGGAACCTTAAGAATGTCCTATTAAATATCTGATAATGGGCCTATTAGTAGATTTAACAATTTTATTCTTTTTTATTTATTTTTATTTTTTTATTTTTTGGTTTTTGGGTCACACCTAGCAGCACTCAGGGCTTACTCCTGGCTCTACACTCAGAAATTGCTCCTGGCAGGCTCAGAGGATCATATGGGATGCTGATATTTGAACCACAGACCTTCTGCATGTGAGGAAAATGCCTTACCTCCATACTATCTCTCCGGCCCCTATTCTTTTTATTCTTTTTTTAATGTGGAAGCTGTCTTTTGAGAACCAAACTCATTGTGTTCTCTAAATTGTAAATATGGAGTCATGCAGCCATCTGGCCCCCAGGCCATCTCTGCATCTAAGACATTGCAAGCATTTTTAATTTAAATAATAGATAAATCTGTTTCAAGTGCCTCAGCATCCCTTCTCAGCACTGCCTGCAGATCTGTTGATCCTAAGTAATATTTTCAAGCTGTGGTGAGGTTATTGGTGTTCTGAAACAATCTGGAAATTCAGAGTTTTTATGCCAGCAAATGGGTCAAGCTGTAATCTCTTCATGTTACTGTTTTGATTTTAGAAATAATTCTGTCCTTCACACACTTTAAACCCTTCTCATGGATTTGATCACAGCTGTCATTTGTTGTCAGTGAAAACTTTTATTATAAAGTATAGACTTTTAATTATTCTCTCTGGAACTAGATCTTTTCCTCAAACTCATTCAAACAAAAACATTTTTTCTCAGAAAAATTTCACTTTTCTCTTTAAAAAAGTCATTCTAAATCATGCAACCTTAAACAATAATTACCAAAAAATGACATACTTGCTCAGCTAAAAGAGGTAAGACAGCATGGCAGAGATAGAATAAATATTTGACTAAATCTTAGTTCTGCCACCTTGGGCTATGTGATTGTATGCAAAGTATCTCTATTTCCTAAAGGCTGGAGGTAAAGACCAAATGAAACTATTAGGAGACTCTTACTTCCTAAAACATCAAGTGCTTTCTATACCTGCAAGACAATTGTTTATTTTGTGTGTGTGTGTGTGTGTGTATATATATATATATATATATATATATATATATATATATATATGTTATTTTTCCTCTTCAGTATGTACATACATCTCATGAAGATTTATTGTTTATTTTGTGTGTATATATTTTTTTATTTTGTGTATGTATATATATATATGTTATTTTTCCTCTTCAGTATGTACATACATCTCATGAAGAAATAGACGAAGCAATTACTTATTCTATTATCTTGACTTTATCTTTCCTTAAGATAAAACTGGTACTTCTCTAGTTGATTATTTCATTTAAGTTGCTTTATTTTAATTTTTTTAAAGTTGCAGACATATTTCTCAGATCATTTTTCTAAAAGATAGCTAGCTAATTATTAGCATTTACTCCAAAATAAATGTCTCCAAATGTCTCTTAAAATTTACGGATATCTCTTATGCATTTTGCATCATTGGGGAGCTGAGGGTCAGATTTTAGAGATTATCAGATACTACAGAATTTAAGAAAAGGGAATACATTTTCTTATCTGAGAAACAAAAATTATCATACCATCTACTTTTATATATTTTATTTTTTATTAATTATACAGTAATTTCTCTCAATGATACCAAGGACCTTATATACTCAAATCTTCATATCATATAAATTTATTATTCTATTAGGGTATTCAAATAATGTTGTCAGCTTCTTTGCTAACTAAGAAAATACTAAACAGTGATAGCTAACAAGCTAAATAGATAGAAACAAGCTAAATCTTTTATTTCAAAGAGCTCCAGTAAGGTATATTTCACACACTCCAAAAGATTTTATGGAAAACAGAAAATACAAGAGAGCAATTATTGAGTTAGTGATGTCATGAGTGAAAAATACCTTTTATTTAAGAAAGGAGATACCTAGAAAACCCCATATTATTGGTATTTCAGACCTTAAAACAATTTCATACCAGTATAGAAATATTGATAAACTTCTAGATGGTTTTATTTAAAGTTATGTTTTCAGAGCAAGTACAGTTTACTTTATTGACATGTTAAAAAAAATCACTCAATTATCCACAGTGTCATAGAAAAATATACTATAATAATATCATTAAATGTCTGTTGTGAATAGATCCACATTGTTTTTTTAGATTAATAATAAAATATTTTAAAATAAATATTAAAATAAACATACTTTTGTTTTGATTTTTTTTTGTTTTTATTTTAGGGCCACACCTGGTGATACTCAGAGGTTACTCTAAGCTATGCACTCAGAAATTGCTCCTGGCTCAGGGAATCATGTGTGATGCTGGGGATTGAAATAAGGTCTGTCCTAGGTCAGCCACATGCAAGGCAAACACCCTACCGCTGTGCTATCATTTCAGCCCCTAAAACAAATATTTTAAAATAAATATAATTTAATGTATATTATTGGGCTTAACTATAATAAAAATCCTATAAAGAAGATTTTGTATTTTCATTTTTCATGTATGAAAAATGTTTTCAAAATATAATTACATTATATCTAAAGGACACAACTTAACTGAATGAGTTTGCATTCTAAAACCCAATGTATAACCTAACATAACTTTATTTTTATGAAAGTTGAATTAAATATTTAAAAAACCAACTTGCATCTATTCACAACAGACATTGACTACTATGATTATAGTATTTTTTTCTATGACACCCTATTATATATAGTTCATGAAATCCTATTCCAGATGATACATCCTTGTCTTTTATTAATTGTCCCTTACCAGTCATTTATTTGCAATATTGGTTAAGAATATTACCATAGCATCCTGTAGTCTAATGAAGAGTTTCTCCTAGTTGTGGAAAGGTAATTTTTTATTCCAAAAAACAGCCCAATTTTGTTAAACTATGATTTGAACATAATGGATGACAAAGGAGTTTGAATAATTTCTAGTACATCTGTGGAACTTGAGAGAAAACTTTACATAAGGCAAGATAGACAAAGCCATCCAGCATCCCTGATTAAAACTGATTTCTGCTGTAATTGAAATGATGGCTAGGAACAGCTGCCAGATAAGTTGGGTAAGTGTGGGTGGGAAGTGACTAGGAAGTATCTGCAGCTGAGACCAAATTTATTTATATTTATTTATTTACTTATTTAATGACTTATCATGAAAGGGTAAGCAAAGTTTAAATTAGAGATTAATTTATTGAACCAATCAAAATGTCACGTAAATATTTCAGAATTGGACTGTGTAAGAGACAAACATGACTTGGGATTCTGGAAGAGATTCAATATTCAGTTACCCACCTAGAAAAATATAAATTCTTGACAAAATTTTCCAGAAATAGTTGGGGAGAATAAGACAGGTGCGTGTTTTTTTTTTTTTTAAGAAATCTTGGGCTGAATAGTTGAACGAAAATTAAAGTCACACATATTTCTTTCCTTTTATTGACTTAGAAAATGAAATGTGTATAAATTCGCATATACAAATTCTCATTCTGTGGTGTAAGACACCTGAGAATGTTCTTTTATAAATTATCTTTAGCTTGGAGAAGAAATAAAGCTTTGAATTATAACTGCTCAAAGAAGTAATGCTGCCTCATTCTAATTTTAAAGTAGAGAAAAACAAAGTTTCATCATAAAGAGATGTTATTCTGTATAAATTCTTTTTAACGAGGGGTCTTATGATATAGATCAAACCAAACACATTGATTTTTTTTCCTAGACCACAATGACTATGTATCCTGGTCTTCTCATCATTATTCTATTATTCTATGTATTCTATTATATTATCAATTCAATTAGTTGAATTGAATTATCTAAGGATTATTGCAAGCAATACTCTGAGTTATATCTTATTTTACCATAATTTATTTGTAGTACAATTGTACCGGCCAGCAGCTTTAGTTTATTCATGGTCGTGGAAAGGGTCTGCACCTGAAAAGGAAATGGGTGGGAAAAAAGGGACCACCAAGGATTCTGATTATGGCGTCAACTTATTTTTGAAATGACATGACTTATATAGATTTTATACAAAGGGAGGAGGAGACAATGCAAACATTAGTCAAGCATACATTTGTCATCATTCAGTTCAAAAGGTTTGGCATGTGTCTGTTAATTTAATTTAATACAAGTTTCCTGAGGAATATCCTATTATCACATCAAATGCTCTATCTATAGGTTTGAGTTTCCTGAGCCAGAAGAGTGTGACCTTATGGTTCTTTTGATCTGCGTCAACTCATGGCCAGTTGGCACACACACAATTCAACTAAAGGGCAGGCCTGTTATAAAATGGCAGTTTGCTACAAGATGGCTGTGCTTATGCCAAGACTGTGAGGGAGAATCTGGCTCCCTACAGTTCCCCTCTCTAGTATAGTGAAGCGGAAGGGCAGTACAAAGTTATGGGCGATGCACCTGTCTTAGGCTACCTGGGCTGCTACCACAAGGGGCATCTGAGAGAGGGTTAAGTGTTGCATCCACCTTGTGGGCACAAGCTAATCCCGTCGTGAGCAACATCGCAGCCAGTCCCACCAGGGAGAAGCCTGATCCGCAAGAGTCTGAAATTCTTCAAAATCTAAAGATTCAGATGGAATGACAGCCAATTGCTTGTAATGAACTGCTACATGCTTTTTTGTGTATGTGTCCAGTTGATGTTTAATAAAATCTGTTAATTTTTTAAATTCCCATGGCCCAAATAAGATGAGGCAGAGAAAAACCAATAAGGGTCCCATAATGGTGGGGACAAGGGTAGTGAGCCATGGAGAAATTGAAAACCAATTTTTGTACCAGGACTCACTTTGTGTAGTGACTTGATTCCATTCCTCAAGGTTTTTTTCTAACTCTTTAACACTATTTCTAACAATAACAGTCTTATCTTTATAAAAACAGCATTCTTCCTTGAGGGCCGCGCAGACCCCCCACCCTCCTTGAAAAAGGTGAGGTTGAGACCGTGGCGGTTTTGCAAAACCATTTCTGCAAGGGAGGACAGTGATTGTTCAAGAGCATTAAGACCAGTTTGAACGGTTTTGATGTCTTGCTGAACCTTTAGGAAGGGAGAGAAAGTCAAAGTTTTGTTGAGAAGTAAATAGGGCAGCAATGCCAGTACTAGTGCCCACGGCACCAAGACCGAGAACAACAGCAAGAGTAATGGCCATAACAGGCTCCCTACGGGTTCTAGAAAGAGCTTTGGTGGAGTGATGCCAGAGAAAGTCATCGGGGGAGTGAATAGTGAAACAGGGGAGAAGAAGAACAAGGACACAGTAATCACAATCCTTAAGGAAAGCAGGAACAATAATGTGGGGGGTTAGGCCAGAGGAGCAAATGAAGAACAGAGGTGCAGGGGCAATGAGATATAAGGATTGAGGAGAGACAATAAGGGAGGTATTACAAACAGGTTCAATTTTCAGAAGGGGGAGCATAAGGAGGCCAAGGAGACAAAGGCCTGAGCCAACAACTTGGCTGAGTGTAATGGAAGCAGGGTGATCAAAATCCCAACGGAGGGAAGAAGATGTATTGGAAAAGAGTAAGTTGTCGGAGAAAGAAGCAACGCCTTCATAAAAAGGTGGTTGATCAGAGAAACAAATCAACAGTGATCATAATGGTTATCAGACAAAGCAACGGCCGAGGCATTAACCAGATCAAACAAAAGTTGTGCAGAGGAAGGGGGCCCAGGGTGCATGGTGGGGCGAAAGTAGGGGGAAGGAGTGGAAGGAGGGGAAGGAGTGTGGGGAAGAAAGGGGGAAGAAGGAGAAGGGGGGAGGCAGAAGGGAGCAGTAAAGGATGGGGCGGAGAAGGGGGTGGGAGTGGGTGGAAGAAGGGATTAGGCCAACAGCAATGCATTGGTCTTGGGGAAAGGATTGTTCAAGGCGAATGGTGAAAAGAAGTCCAATTGCAGAAGGCTTTCTGTAAAGTCTGAGTCCCTATGTAAGACCAGTGGAAAACAGTATAATTGCATCAAGCTTTGTCAGTAAAGGAGATCAAAAGGGTATTACACCAGGCACGAGCATATTGTCGAGCCGTCTGGGGACCCAGAGTTTTCTTTTTGACAGTATTGTAGTCCCAATCGGAGGTAGGGTTCCAGTAACCATCCCCAGTGGTTTCACAGCCCCATGAGGCACAGATAAAGTCAGAAATGTCTCCACACTTGTAATTCCTGAAACTGGGGCAAACATAGATGGCAGTCTCACTGATGTAAGAGCGACCATTGGTGTTGCCACAGTTTGACAGTTCAGAAGCAAAGGCATACGCAGAGGCAACATGAGCCGAGGGGGGGTATTTAGTGTCACCCATGACAGCAATAACATTGACCAGGCGTGGTTGAGGCCAGAAATGAGCGGGAGTGCCCCACCAAGGTCCAGCAAAGAGGGCAAGTGTGCCGAGGTCAACTTCTAGTGTAGGGAACCTGGGGAGCGCAGCAATAGTTGTGGAAGAGTTGACAATATCACCAGCCTGGTTGACGACTTGCCAGGTATAGTTGTAGATCTGATATTTGCCTGGAACTTTGGCAGCAACATCAGCCATCAGGAGGTGGAGGAAAGGTGGCTTGAGAAGAAGCAGAAGAGCCAGAAGGAGAGGAGGTGGCATCCGCACTCGCAGCTGGAAGATCAGGGTTGGCTGGAGGGCTTGTAGCAGCATCTGAAAGAGAAGGGTTAACCTCAGGGCAGAGAGCTCTGGGTGAGTTAAAGAGCTTGATAAGGCATTCAGGGAGCCAACGAGTATTGTTGAAAATGGGGTCATGGATGCAGACATGTCCTTTGCCCCAAATGAGGACTGGGTGAGGTCTTTGCCAGGATCCTGTAAGTGGGTCCATCCTTCCAAAGGACTTGTTTAAAAGAGGTGGCAGTGGCAGGATGCCAAAGTCTGTCCGCAGCAGATTGGCCGTCTTGATCATAAGAAAGAAAATTAAGAATAAAAAGGGCATGACTGAGCAAGGGGTGGGGATTGCCCTTGTGGGAATAGAAGGAAAATTGATTGGAGGAGAGTTTAGTTAGCATGGTTTTAAGAGTTTGGCACATTCAACAATTGCTTGGCCAGCTAGGTTGTGGGGAATGCCAAAGATTTGTTTGATCTGCATTGCAGCACAGAAGGAACGAAATTTTGAACTGGTGTATCCAGGGCCATTGTCCGTTTTAATGGCTGAGGGTTTGGGCAAAACAGAGAGGCAATGTAAAACATGAGAAATAATATGTGCAGTACTTTTGCCTGTTTGACGAGATGCACAGAGAAAACCACTGTAGGTATCTACAGTAACATGAATGTATTTGAGGAACCAAAAGAGGTGAGGTGAGTAACATCCATTTGCCAGAGCTCACCAATGGTGAGGCCACGGGGTTCACTCCTAGGTGTGGCTCAGGCAAGAAGGAAAGGCAGGTTTTGCACTGCTTAACTATATGTCTGGCCTGCTCATGGTTAATCTTGAAACGGAGGTGTAAGGTTTGAGCATTAAGGTGATGAAGACAATGCTCTTGTGTGGCCAATGCAATAGGATCAGATTGCACCATAACTGGAAAAATCTGTGTGGCAGCATCAACAAAAGAATTTCCTTCAGTGAGGGGTCCAGGAAGAGTGGAATGAGCCCTGATGTGGGCAATGAAAAAGGGAGAGGTGCGGGAAAGAATGAGCCGCTGTATGTGGGAAAACAGGGGAGAGGCATTAGTTGATGGTTTGATGAAAGGGACTGTTTCTAACAGGGGGACAGAGGTGGCTATATAGGAACTATCTGTATAGAGATTAAAGGGTTCATGGACCATGGAGAAAACTTGCACAAGTGCTGCAAGTTCCACTAACTGTACCGAGGAATAAGAGGTTTGGAAGGAGAAAATTTTTGCATTAACACTATAGGCCGCTTTGCCATTAGAGGAACCATTTCTGTGCTGAGGCTGTAATGGGATTGGCTTTAGTAATAGTGAAGAAGGCCACAGGCATGAGTGTGAAAAACTGGATGAGCTTATTGGGGGGATAATGGTTGTCTAGTCTTCCGGGGAAACCACAGACAAAGGCAGCCCAATCATCCACCATCTCCGTGAGCCACTGGATTTGGGCAGCCATGTATGGAGTAACAGCAACATCAGGGAAATGGCCAAAAAGCTGAATGGCATGCTGGCAGCCAGCTTTCAGCAAGGAGACTACAAGTGAGGGATAAGAGGAGAATACTTTAGGGGGAGTGGCAGGTAAGTGTACCCAAAAAAGAGGATGTTCTTGCCACAAGAGGCCTGTGGGAGAAAATGAGGAAGAAAAAACAAAAAAGACAAGGGTTTGTCAGGGGAAAAATATGAGATATGTTGTTGAGCAATGGCTTGCTCAACCAAGCGAAGAGCCTGTTGGGCAGCTGGTGTTGGTTGCCTTGGAGAATTAGGATCTGAGGGCCCCTTAAGAATATCAAAAAGAGGTTTGAGTTGTCCAGTAGACAGTCATAGATAGGATCTGAGACAATTGATGTCTCCTAGCAACCGCTGGAAATCATTAAGTGTGGACAGGTGCTGTGACCGAATGGTGGCCTTTTGGGTGGTGATGCTATGTGGAAGGAGTTCAAACCCTAAAAAGAGCTGGTGGGGGAATTGCTGAATTTTCTCAGGGGAGATAGTAAATCCAGAGTGGAGGATGGTTATAAGTGAGGAGAAAAGAGAGGAAAGTTTTGCCTTTGAGGGAGCAGAGAGAAGAATATCCATATAATGAATGATATATGCATGAGGGAAGGTGCTGTGAAAAGGGTCAATGAAAGTGGCAACAAACTTTTGACAGAGGGTGGGACTATTGGCCATGCCTTGGTGCAAGACCGTCCACTGATATTGGGGAGAAGGACCTGCATAATTAGTAACCGAGAGGCTGAAAGTGAAGTGCTGGCAGTCATCTGAGTGAAGAGGAATGGAGAAAAAGCAGTCTTAAGGTCGATAACAAGTTTTACCGGAGAAGGCAATCCTGGTAGGAGGGCACCCATTGGAGACATGGTGGAATTGATAGCTTGGAGATCATGTAAGAGCCTCCATTTACCAGAGCGTTTTTTGATGACAAAAATAGGGGTATTCCAAGGAGAAGTAGAGAGTTGGAAATGTTCAGCGGCCAGTTGCTCCTGCACAAGCAGTGAGGCTGCTTCTAACTTCTCTGAGGTGAGTGGCCACTGATTCACCCAAACAGGCTTGTTTTCAAGCCAAGTGAACTTATCTGCTGTGGGAGTTGGGGGTGCAGGAAGAACCATGGCCATTAGGGAAAAGGCTGGGGCTTAAAGCCCAATCCAGCTCCATCAAATTTGGGTGTGGGATTTAGTGCCTCGGTCATACCCTGTCCAGATTTACCAAGGTCTTTGCTGGGGACATAACCCTGATTAAACATCTGCTGGAGGACAGCTTTGTTTTTACACTTAACAAGGTAGACATTTGTTGAATTAAATAATTAAGGATGGGGCTGGATGGCAGTGGATGGCGATGGATTTCTTTCTGCCATCCCAGGCCACGTGGCTCCGCAACCCCATCCAGCCGGCAGGTCCCAGGCCCAGGTGAAAGGCGGAAATCAGACTCATCCAGAGACAGGCATCAGGAAGCATTAACTTTATTCATGCCCTATTCACCACATGTGTGTGGCCTACTCATAACCTTTCAAGCACTAGTTATTCTTGGCCCTGCATCTTAAACTCCTTTCAGCCATCTTCCCTTTGGGCTCCATATTGGCCAAAAACCAGAACGCAGAGACCCAAAAGCCAGAGCGCCCAGCAGCGCAGAAAGGGCTCGAATCCCCCCCCAAGGCTTATCTAACTTTTCCAAGACCCCTCCCAGGAATGGGCGGGGTCTTGCAGGTAAGGTCAGACCTAATATCTGGTTCCCAAGACCCCTCCCAGAAATGGATGGGTCTTAGGTATCTACACCTAAATCCAGGGTCTCAGATAGGTACACCAACAGACATTCATATTTCAAGAATATCTCTGCCCCAGAGATTAATAGGGAGGTCAGAAATGATGTAAGGGGGCCGGAGAGATAGCATGGAGGTAAGGTGTTTGCCTTTCATGCAGGAGGTCATCGGTTCAAATCCCCGTGCCCCATATGGTCCCCTGTGCCTGCTGGGAGAAATTTCTGAGCCTGGAGCCAGGAATAACCCCTGAGCACTGCCGGGTGTGACCCAAAAACCACAAAAACCAGAAGAAAAAAAAAGAAATGATGTAAGGTTGGAATGTGCCAATATCGCCATCAGAGTCCTCCCAAGTTAAGATCTTGGAGGTCTGCATAACCTTTTTGGGATGGGCAACACAGGTAATGATGTCCCAGGTGGGGGCTAGAGGCCAAGAGGAGGGCCAGGTAGCAGGGGACATGCAGGTTGTGTCTGCACCAGTATCTAGAAGCCCTAAGAATTCTTAGCCCTAAATTTTGAGTGAAAGAGGGGGTCGAATGTTAGTGAGCACTTGGATCCAGTAAATGTTAATATCAGAGGACGCAGGGACAGAATCGCCACGTTGGTGCTGCTGGGCAGGAAACAAAGTGTTAAGGGGAAGCGGCAGCACCTGAGCCAGACACTGTCCCTGGAAAAAGGTGACCAGGCCATGTAAAGCGGTGGCAAGGACCTTGATTTCTCTGGTGTAATCTGCATCAATGATGGAGGGGAGGACTATAAGGCCCTTGATAGTTATAGAGGCCCTGCAAAGAATGAAAAAGTAGACACCGGGGGGAGGTGGACCGAAGATGCCAGTGGGGATGATTTGGACGCTGTCTTGGGGGGAAATGGTGAGGGAGACAGTGGAATAAAGATCAAAACCAGCACTGCCGGGGGAAACCTGGGAAAGCATCGAGAAATCAGGATGTGGTTTGGACGGGGAAGCTAATACTGGTTGGGAGGAGGGGCCGTATTCCATTGATGTTGGGTTTGAGGGGGGTCGGAGTGGGACACCTCGAATGCAGGAGATAGTTGGGAGGGTTGCAAAGGTGTGGCATTTGAAAGCCCCGTTGCCAGATGGAAGGATTGGGACAATGGGGCCTGGAGTTGGCCCCGTCATTCGTTTCTTGACAGCGGCTGGAGAGGCTGACCAATGATATCTGTTTTAGAGCGACAAAGATTAGACCAATGAAAACCCTTTCTGTATCGGGGGCACACCATGGAGGGTATAGCAGGACATGTGGTGGAAGGACCTGCAAGGGCAGGAATGTTGTTCTGACTGGGGCAGTTGCGGGCAAAGTGACCTGAATTTTTGCAAAGGAAACAGGAGCACCCTTGTTGTGGTGCGTTTTTATTTAAGACAGCTCCAACTGCAACTCCAACCGCTTGTGAAAAGTGAGTAGCAATGGGGTCAGCATCCTGACAGAGCCTTATCATCTCATTTAAAGTTTTATATTTATATTTGCCTTGGAGAATATCTCTACAGGCAGAGTTTGCATTTTCATATGCAAGTTGTTTCACCAGATCATTATCGCAAGCCTGTTTGCCCAGGGTGTGCTTGGTCGCTTCTAAAAGAAGACTAATGAACTCAGTATAATAATCCTGGGCACCCTAGGGTTACCTGGGAAATAGGTGTCAAGGGAGATCCCTTAAAGGGGACATCCCTCCAAGCAGCCATAGCGGTGGCATGAGTGAGTCCCAGAAGGTTATTAGGGAGTCATGATTGTTCAACCTCTGTGGCATAAGGGCCCACGCCACACATTTGCTCATATATTTCTTGAGAGGAGTGTGGGGGCATAGGGTTAACATCAGCCAAGGAGTGGCAGCGGTTCTCGAAGCATGCTTGCCATCCCAGATATTGTGGGGGAGTGAGGACTGCCTCAGAGATCTTGCGCCACTCTGAGGGCATAAAAAGACTGCCCTAGGCAAGGTTATCTAAAATGCATTGTGTAAAGGGGGAGTTAGGGCCATATTTTTCCACGGCAGCATGGAGATCTGCCAAGGTGTTATGCAGTAAAGCACGGTATTCTCTCAAAAGCTGATTGTCGCTGGCGCTTATTGCTGGGCGCGGGAACTGGAGCTGGGGCTAGAGCCGGGGCTGGAGCTGGGGCATGGGCTAGAGTCGAGGCAGGAGCAGTGCCAGCTGCCTCGGCTTCTGCCTCCCCTCCATCCTCGGGAATGGGGGGCAGCCCAACTTGACGGTGGCTGGAGCAGCGACCCTGAGGTGCATTGTCAGCCAGGGCAGGAACTTCCTCTGGGACAGGACTGGGAGAATGGGTAATAATGGGGAAGGTGAAAGCAGAATTAGAGAGAGATATTTGCTGTATGAGAGTCTGAGCTTCCACCTTCAATTCAGCGAGGAGGCGGAGGCGTGAGACATAGTTCTGAAGAGCAGTTTCCTGATGTTGAAGAGGATCCACTGCAAGATTAATAGGGAAATGGTTTTTGGAATAAGTTGGAGGGGAAAGCGGTGGTGGAGGAGCAGATGCAAGGGAGCTTGGTGGCCGATGGAAGTGACAGTAGCTAGTCGCCTCATCCTCAAATTAGTTGCATCACCTGGATCGAGGGGTTCATTGGGTGGAGGAAAATAGGAGAGGACAGGATAGATCCTTTTTGGAGGAGGGAGTGAAGAGAGTTCTGAAAATGGGGAGACTTGACAGGAGTGAATGACGAGCGGGACAGGGGAGGGAGAGGCAGAGGAAGAGAAGTGGCAGAGAGCGACCGAAAGATGTTTGTGTTTAGTATCAGTTTCTGCGGCTTCAATGATGTCACGAATGAGGCTCCAGTAAGAGGAGAGAATGTTAGAAATATCGTCATCCTGAAGACCCTCCTCTGCAAGGACGAGATTAATTTCGTAGCCCACTTTTTGCCACGCTTGGCTACTAATCTGGGCTGTTTTTCTGGGATTGCCAATGGAGAACCAAGGACATTTCTTATGAATAAAGAAAAAGAATTCCAAGAGATTTTTCCTTTTAACTCATACCTTTTTCCTTGAGAGTTTGCTTGATGCCTGCTATAAACTGCGCCTCTTTAGACAATTCTTGACCCATTCTTATCGGACACAATGAAAATTTGTGAGATCTTACCTTCTCCAAGCCTTCTGGAGAGGCCCCTAGGGTACTTTCAGTGTCCAGTGGAGAGCCTTTTCCATGCCCCACGTTGGGCGCCAACTGTGCCAGCCAGCAGCTTCAGTTTATTCGTGGTCGTGTAAAGGGTCTGTACCTGAAAAGGAAATGGGTAGAAAAAAGGGGACCACCAAGGATTCTGATTATGGCGTCAACTTATTTTTGAAATGCCATGACTTATATAGATTTTACACAAAGGGAGGAGGAGACAATGCAAACATTTGTCAAGGATACATTTGTCATCATTCAGTTCAAAAGGTTTGGCATGTGCCTGTTAATTTAATACAAGTTTCCTGAGGAATATCCTATTATCACACCAAATGCTCTATCTATAGGTCTGAGTTTCCTAAGTCAGAAGAGTGTGACCTTATGGTTCTTTTGATCTGCGTCAACTCATGGCCAGTTGGCACATACACAATTCAACTAAAGGACAGGCCTGTTAGAAAATAACAGTTTGCTACAAGATGGCTGTGCTTATGCCAAGACTGTGAGGGAGAATCTGGCTCCCTACATACAATAATATAAATATATAACTAGGATGGAATAGTTGTTCTTTGTTTACTCTAATGTATATTTGAAATTTCTAACTTTTGTTCTTGCTGTTTGGGTCACACTCAATAGTGTTCAGGGCTTATCCTATCAGGTTTGATGGACAATATCTGGTGCCAGGGATCTAACCAAGGCCAATCATTTTCAAGGGAAAAACACTATCCACTAAACTATAGCTCCTCCACATTCTCCTCCTCTTCTTCCTAATATTCCTTTTCTTCTTCTTTATTCCCATTCTTCCTCCTTTTTCTCCTTATTTTCTTCATTATCATCATCCTCATCATCATCTTCTTTCTCTTCATCTTCCTCTAACTCTTCCTCCATTTCCTTTTCTTTTCACTTATTTTTCTTTTATTCTTCATCACCTTCTTCCTCTCCTCTTCTTTTGTATTCCTCTTCCTCCTCCTCTTCCTCCTTTTTCTCTTCTTCCTTCACCTTCTCTTGCTCCACAACCTCCTCCTCCTTCTTCTCCTCCTTCTCCCCTCCTACTCCTTCTTCTTTCCCTTTCTCTTTATTGTTTTTTAAAATTTTTCTTCTATTTATTATTGTATCAGGCATACAATGTTTCAACACCTACTGCTTCATCAGTGTCTACTTCCTTTCATCAATGTCCCTTCTCCCCACTATTTGCCTCCAACCCATTAGTCTGCTTTATAGGAGGTACTTAATTTTTTAAGTAAGCCTTTACATTTTGGTTTGTAGTACTATTGCTGATTGGGTTTCATACATCACACTTTTTACCATCTTTCAGCATCATTTCCTCCTGAATGAGCACTTTTATCTACCATAGATGTTGTTCCTTCCCTGTCCTATTCCACAACCCCTATGTGTCAGGTTTCCTTCTGAATGTCATTTCTCATGTTCTTTGTTTCCATTATCTTTATTTATTAATTATTACATCATTATGTTTCACTATATACACATGAGAGAGATCATTCTCTGTTAGTCTCTTCCACTTGATTAACTATACTTAGCAGTTTCCTGTATTTCAGATTTCTACATGTAGCAATAAAAGGCATGAATCTATATTTTATTTTTTTAATTTTTTTATTTTTAATTATGAGAACAATGATGCAAAGAGGACAAGATAAAGTTACAGTGAAAGAACAATCGCCCATAAACAGAGTTCTCAGAAGAAATCCCCTTGCTGATGCCTAAATATTGAACTTACAGTCAAAAAATCATTAAAAAAATAAGGCAGAACCCATGTGCAATTACTTTGTCCACAAGTCCCCAGATTGTAGGACATTATAACATTTCTTAGCAGTACACAAAGCAACCTAAAGCCGTGAGATTTATATGACTCCTTAACTTTGAAGTCATAGTATTGTTATACATTCATGCACATACGTATTAGTTTAAGTTAACATCAAAAGTTTAAGAGGTTTTTTTTTAAGGGTTAGTCAAAAGGGCACAATAAAAATGGTGTTAGAGTGGCAAATATTGTTTGCATAGGCCCACCAAAATATGGGGGTCATAGAAAGGAATAGCCTTGGTCTAACTACAAGGAGACCAATACCCCTGAAGTTTCCTGGCATAAGACCAACTCTAGGCTCCAGGCAAACTAGTTTATTCAATCCAAGTCATTGTCTGTAGTGCCAATACAGTTTTATTTTTCATGCAGTCCTTTTGTTGGCATTAGGTTTCTGTATTAAAGATCCTGGAATCTGCACATCCTACATTGAAGTCAGGCTGGTGTGGAGTATCCTCTAGTTTCACTTCACAATTAAGGGGCAATACAGCAAGCCCTGTCCAGTAAGCAGGTCATTGTTCTTGTTAAGTCTTCTCAGTGTTAAGGGAAGTCTCTTTTGAGTAGATCGATGTCAGAGCAGCTGTAGGGTCTTCCCTGGTAGAGGAATGCCTTCAGGTGATGCTATAGTCAACCTTGGATGTTTTGTAGATGTCTTCTCTAGATCAGGGGTGAATGGAGAATGTCCATTCTTCTGAGGCCTGTGCCAGGTCTTTATGTCAGTGTTCAGGATATAAGGTCCCATTGCACTACAAGATTTATGTGTTCCCATCTCTATTAGATAAGAACTTATTGGTATGTATAGTATTTTCCCATTTTAGTGTGCCTAAGCAAACAAGAAATAAAGCCACGTGGCATTATCAGAGTATATGGGGGCGTAAGGACACATCCAACAATACCCATGACTTGGTTCAAACATAAGCATTATACTGGGGGATTCTTTCACACCAAATTCCATATTGAGCAGTTCACAAAGAGAAGATAAAAACAAAGGGGGGGTAATCGTCACTGTATAAGAAAATATTCAGCAAAATTTATAGCCATCAAAGGAAACACCCATAAAATGTTGAAAAGACACACATGTCCTTTTTATGCCTTTTGGAACAGTTGGATGGGTGTTAACTCCAGGGCACCACTTTGGTCTGTGACTTAGGACTCTACAGTACTTAAGTTAGAAAGGGTAAATGAGGAGTAATGATGATAGAGGTTAAGGAAGTTAAAGAGAAAAATGATCTTTTGTAGGGGTATGCAAAAGGGCAGAGTACAAAATGGACATTCTGCATAAATAAAAACAAAATTCAATGACAGTGAGTACTATTAAAGTACCTTGTGCTATTGCACCCACGCGATTTTGAAAATATAGACAGGAAAGAGATCACCAGTGACTTCAAGAAGCTGGAAGGCCAGAAGTTCAGACCTCCACCCATACCCTCCCTAAGGAGCTGAATGAATAATGGGGGAAAGCCTAGGGTACCTTCAAGCTCCACCAAGGGGCCCAACTCACCGGCTTGCCCAGGCATGTGGCCCAAGGAAGCCCTGGAGATCTGGAGCAAGGTGGTAGATGGGTGCTGGGGTTACCCAAGTCCCGCATCCCCACTAGGCCTGGTTATGAAGGCCTCCAGCATGGCAGGGGCCTGCCAAACCCCCTCCTGCTAGACTCCTGGTTCCCAGGAAGGAGAGATCCTTCAAGAAGCTGGGAGGCCAGAAGTTCAGGGCCCCACCCAGACCCTCCCTAAGGAGCTGAATGGATAATGGGGGAAAGCCTAGGGTACCTTCAAGCTCCACCAAGGGGCCCAACTCACCGGCTTGCCCAGGCATGTTGCCCGGGGAAGCCCTGGAGATCTGGAGCAAGGTGGTAAAGGGGTGTTGGGGTTACCCAGTCCCACACACACCCCAGACCTGGTTAAGAAGTCCTCCGGCATGGCAGGGGCCTACTGATCCCCATACTGCTAGACTCCTGGCTCCCAGGAAGGAGAGATCCTTCAAGAAGCTGGGAGGCCAGAAGTTCAGAGCCCCACCCAGACCCTCCCTAAGGAGCTGAATGGATAATGGGGGAAAGCCTAGGGTACCTTCAAGCTCCACCAAGGGGCCCTACTCACCAGCTTGCCCAGGCATGTGGCCCGGGGAAGCCCTGGAGATCTGGAGCAAGGTGGTAGAGGGGTGTTGGGGTTACCCCAGTCCCGCACCCCCCCCAGGCCTGGTTAAGACGGCCTCCGGCATGGCGGGGGCCTACCGAACTCCATACTGCTAGACTCCCCGACTCTATATTATCTTATAGCTGAGTAATACTTCACTGTATCTGTGCATAGTTTATTTTTATTTGGGCCACCAAACCCACAGTGTGTGGGGCTTATTCCCAGCTTTGTGTTGTGGGATCACTTTTGGAGAAGCTTGGGGGTATATGAAGATTGGCTATATGTAAGCCAAACACTCTACCTGCTATACTGTCATTTCATTCCCCTATACACCATAGTTTTATTGTCTATCAGTGGACACTTGGTTTGTTTCCACATTTTAGCTATTGTGGATAGGCCTGCAAAAAACAGGTGTGCAAATGTCTTAGCCATTTTGTTTTTTGGTCCTTGGGTTAGATTTCATGAAGTAGAGTTGCTGGATCAAATGAAAGCTCAATTTCTAGAATATTTAGGAATGTCCATATTGGTTTATAGAAAGGCTAGATAAAGGGGGAATTTATTCTTCCATTTAAAGATTAGGAGTGTTTGATCTATTTCTTTGATAAATGTATGGGTCCTTATAGGACTGCATTGAATCTGTATAATTCTTTGTTGATTATTGCAGTTTTGATTATTTTAAGCCTCCCAATCTATGAGATGTATTTCTATTTTCTTTTGCCATCTTCTGTTTCTGTAGAATAGTTTTGTATTTTCTTGTAGTTCTTTGATCTCTTTTGTTATTATCAATCTTTGGTAATACATTTTCAGGTGTACAGCTGTAGATGATGTTTTTAAGTCTATTTATCTCCTCTTTCATTATTTGTATATTAATTTTTGTTTATTAATCTTGTAATCTGACACTGACACTTCTACTTTTTAGTTTACTGTACTTAAAGAGCATGTATCCCATAGTTGAAATAGTTGACAATAATAATGTGTTTCCTTATAAGTTAGAGCAAATTATTTTAAGAAAATAATAAAAGAAAGGGGGACCAAAGCAGTGGTGTAGAAGTAAGGCATTTGCCTTGTACGTGTCTGACCTAGAAGGGACTGTGATTCGATCCCCGGTGTTCCATATGGTCTCCCAGCCAGGAGCAATTTCTGAGCATATAGCCAAGAGTGATCCCTAAGTGTCACCAGATGTGGCCCAAAATTAAAATAAAAATAATGTAACAAAAGTGACAAACAAAGCTGTGAAAATTATTGTGTCTCCAATGAGGTCATTAAGACATTGTCAGAATGTTTAGTAAAGTCTTTTTCTAGCTGGTCATGCATTTGTCTCTGATCATTAAGTGACCTCAGCTACACATTGGGTTATAAATTGGTGTGTTGTTATGGAGATGACAGTACCAAATGGCATTGTTGCAGGGCTGTCCAGGAGTTCAAAGTACTATTATTAATACCCCAGCATTTGTGGGGTATATTGTCAGATGCCAGCCCAAATATCAGCATGTCTGGAGGTTGGTCAGATATCTTCTGAGTCATAGAGGAGTGATGAAAAGTGTTATATGCAAAGTGGTGGTTATGGTTGATGGATGCATCAGTCATGGCTTCAGTAGATTAGAGACTTGGCCTACTCTCTCCTGAGACTGCCAGCTTTCACCTGCATGGATGGTGTATCCATAGATTTTTTCCATTGGCTTGGTTTATATCTCTTTTAAGAACAGAATAAGTCAATAGAGCTAGCTTAAAGCATACCTGGCAATGATCTGTATTCCGACACTTTACCATAGAAACCTATTGTTTATGATTGCTTTTTCTGTAGAGACTATGATTTTCTAAGTTTAGTATCACATACTTAGAAAAATATGTTTTTCTAAAAACAGTGAAAGCTTTAACTTCTTTTTCTGGAAGCCCTTATGCTTTTTGTCTATTTTCTATAGCAATTTCTTCCAATACAATACTGAACAGAAGTTGCAAGATGAAACCTTTGTCTTATACCTAATCTTAAAATTAAGACTTCTAATTTTTACCCCATATAGCATAATGTTTGCTGTTGGCTTGTAGTAAATAGTTTTATTTCTTTATTTTTTTTTCTTTTGGTTTTGGGTCACACCTGGTGACTCTCAGGGGTTCCTCCTGGCTCTAAACTCAGAAATCGCTGCTGGCTTGGGGGACCATATGGGACGCTGGGATCAAACCAAGGTCAGTCCTGGGTCAGCTGCATACAAGGCAAACGCCCTATGGCTATGCTATCGCTGTGGCCCCTAAATAGCTTTATTTTGCGGATAAACCATCTTTTATTTCTCGTTTGATTGAGAGTTTTTTTTATCATGGATGCAGGATCTTGTCAAATGCTTTCTCTATGTTTATTTATATGGCCATTTTATTATTTTTCTTTTATGTATAAGATATAGTATCTTGATTGATTTGGTTATTTTTAAATATTCTTGAATCCCTAGAATATATCCCACCTTCTCATGGTGTCTTTTTTATGAGTTGCTGGATTTAATTTTCTAATATTTAGTTGAGTATCTTTGCATCTGTGTTCATTGTGGCTTTTATTTATTGGTGGTGTTTCTCTGATTTATCGCATCAGGGTGATGTTTGCTTCATGAAAACTGAGAGTGTTTCTATTTCTTCAATTTACTGGAAGAGCCTGAAAAAGACTGATATTGGATCTTCTTTAAGTTTGAAAGGACTCACCAGGTATCCCATCTGTTACTAGGCTTTTGTTTTTGAATGAACGTATGATTACCAGTTCAATTTCTTCAGAATCATAGATATCTTCAGGTGTTCTATATCTTTATAATTCAGCCTTGAGAGGTATTAGGAGCTCAATAATTTATCAAGTTTTTCTAAGTAGTTTTTCTTTTATCTCATGATACAAATGATTTCAAAAGTATTCTGTGATCACTTAAATTTCTGTGGTATCTGTTGTGACATTTTCTCTGTCATTTAAGCTTGGTGTATTAGGATTTGCCCTCTTATGATTTCTCTATTAGACTTAATAGTGGTTTATCAATCTTGTATATATATTTTTGTTGTTGTTTTAGTTTTTGGGTCACAACCGGCAGCGCTCAGAGGTTACTCCTGGCTCTGTGCTCAGAAATTGCCCCAGGCAGGCAAGGGGACCATATGAGATGCCAGGATTTGAACCACCATCTTTCTACATGGAAGGCAAATGCCCTACCTCCATGCTATCTTTCGGCCTCAATCTTGTATATTTTTAAAGTAAAAAGTTCTTAATTTTATTGATCTCTTGGAATATTTAAATTTGATTAATTTCTATTCTTAGTTTTATAGTTTTCTTTCTGCCGATTTTGTGTTTATGTTACAGGTCAGTTTTCAATATTTTATTAATTAATTAATTTATTTTTATAATTATTTTGGTTTTGGTGGCACACCTGTTGATGGTTACTTCTGGTTACACACTCAGAAATGGCTCCTGGCTTGGGGAACCATATTGGCAGCTGGTGGATTGAACTGTGCTCTGTCTTAGGCTAACACAGGTAAGGCAAATTCCTTACTGCTTGTGTCACTGCTCTGGCCCCCAGTTTTCAATATTTTAATATATGCAGTCAAGTTATTTATGTGATACCTTTTTCATTTTTGACAAAATTTTTCATAGCTAAGAACTTTCCTTTTATTATGTCTTTTGCTATTTCCCACGAGTTCTGGTAGCTCATTTCTTTATTTTTATTTTTTTAAATAATCATTTGATTTACACTTTTATTTCTTCTCTGACCCACTGTTTTTTGGTGTTTCATTATATTTCCATTTTTATCTCTGATTAACTTCTATTTTCAGTGCATCAGAGTCTGAGAAGATGGTTTTTTAACTTCTTAATTTTGTGATCCCCTATGGGATGCCAGGATTGAACCAGCGTGAGCTGCATTCAAGGCAAATACTCTATCAGCTGTATTATCACTCCAGCCCCTTGCAATCTTTTTCATCCTGAGATCTATGTAATCTGTATGTTTGCTTAAAGAATTATCTCCAACTTTGAGTATGAGTATTCTTTAATGATTCAAATGTGTTTCTTGCAAGCAGTAGAATGCTGGGTTCAATTTCCTAAACCATCTTGTACTCGTGTCTTTAAATTGATGTATTTAGTCCATTGCCACTGAAAGAGTTTTGTCGTGGAGTTTTGTGCTGTATTTCTACAGAAGTTTAGTGTGTTTATGAGATTCATCTTGTTTTAAAAGTTTCTATGGTTCTTTCTTTAAATACGAACTTGTGTCTTTGAAGTTCCTGAGAGGTTAGTTTTCCATGAATTTGTGTATTGCTCCTTCAATTTTGAATAAGACTTTTTGGCTGGGTAAAAAAATTCGTGGGGAGGAATTCATTTCATTGATTTATTTTTCATTATATCCACCACTCTCTTTAGGCAGGGAAGGTTTCCTCTGGTTATTCTGCTATAAATCTTAAGAACTTGTTTGTATATAATTTTCTTCTTTGATCTTGCTTTCAGTATTTCCTCTATGTGTTTTGTTAATCTATTTAGGTTCTGTATTAACTGTTGATTCTTTATTAGGATTTGTTGGAGACAGTGTCCTGTCAGAGATCATTTTTGCTGTCTTCTGTCTTAGCCCAGCTTTTTCACCTAAAAGCTGCCTACGTGCAGTTTTGCTGTAAGCCCTTGAGCTAACAGGAAAAGTATTTGCAGCTGCAGGAAATAATTCACTCCGCAGCCCGGAGAGAGAGCAAACAACCCGGTACCATTCCCAGATATAAGGTTACTCCTTTAACTACATTCCTGAGTTAATAGCTGAATGCAACAAAGCTTGCCCACCATAAAAACTGCTGAGAGTTCTGGAAAGTGGGCTACAAGCCCTGCTTTAGGGTCATAGGGCAATTCCTTGAAAGCTGCTGACTTAGGAGTGATTGTAAAATTGTCACTGCTTCTCCCTCCCTTCTGGAAGATGATTTACTGCCTTTGTCTCCTGGCTTTCGCGCCAAAATGTATGATTGACACCATCTTTTACCTGCCCCCTTCTCCTTCTCTATATAAGAGATGTTGGACCCTAATAAAGTCGCCTTAGACTGGTCTGATCGCCTAAGGTCATTATTATTAACCTCTTAGATTTTTTACAGGTGTGGTTGTCCTTCTAGCCCTGCAAAATAAAGGTGCGGTCGTCCGAGAGCCTCTCAGCTAATTCCCGCTGGCCGGGCCCCTCCGGGGGGCTTGCAGGACCCCGCAAGGATTTGCCTTGCTGGCCCTCTGGGATTCTCATATTATTCTTCTTGAATTCACTCCAAAGCTCTTTTGTTAGATTTTTATTTATATTGAGCTTTTTTAATCTTTAACTATTGTCTGGATGTTTTCTACACCTTATCTTGAATCTCACAGATTTTGTCCTCATATATTCTTCCTCTATTGATGAGGCCTTTAATGAGTTTTTCATGTCACCCACCAAACTCTTAAATTTGTTATTTCTGCTTGTAATTTACACATTTCTCATTTTTTATTTTCTTGTGTTTTATTGACTACCCATTTTATTTCTTTATTGAGCTCCTTAAACATCCTCAATACTCCTCTCTAATATCTCAACAGCTCCTCCCTAAAGTCCTACACAGGGGATGGAGTGGTGGCACAGTGGTAAGGCATTTGGCTTGCACATAGCTGACCCAGGACAGATACAGGTTTAATCCCAAGCATCTCATATGATCCCTCAAGCCAGGAGGGATTTCTGAGTGCAGAGCCAGGAGTAACCCCTGAGCATCACCAGGTGTGGCCAAACCTCTCCCAAAATAAAAATAAAGTCCTACTCAAAGTGATTACATATATATACACACACTAATGTTTAAATCTTTCAGGTTACTATCTTCATGAACTAAATTTTGAGGTTTTGTATTGCTTTCATATTGTGTCATCTGCAGTGTGGTGATGTTTCTCATGTATTATTATGTAGCTAAGTGACTACAGTTAGGATGTCTTTGTATTTTCACAGTGAGATATGAAGCAAACAAATACATGGTCATATAGCTGTGTGTACTTTATGAGGGGGTGGGGTGACAATTATCTGGAGCAAAGTACCATAATAATCTCAAATTTCAAACAGGGCCTTTTTGCCATGATGTCTCAGTTTCTTTTGACCAGGGCTGCTCAGAGGACTAAAGCTAGTTAGTAGACTTCCCCATCAATTTTCCCTGGAATTTCTATCTTTTAAGTTCTGATTTTTATTGGCTAAATTTCAATACTTTCATCATTATTATTATAATTATTATTTCATGACCATACCCAATGTTACTCTGAGATTACATCTGGCTTTGTGCTCAGAGATTTCTCCTGGCTGTGTTCAGAGAATAATATGTGGTCATAGTATGAAATCTGGAGTTGACTGCATAGAAGCCAAATTCCTTACCTGATAGTTTATCTCTTGAACTTTGTTATTTTTGATGAAGTAAAAAGGCTGTCAAAACAAGCAATTTGTTGGGGCCAAATCATTAGCACAACAGAAGGACATTTGCCTTGCACGTGGCGATAAGGATGGACCTTGGTTCAATACCTGGCATCCCATAAGGTCCCCCAAGCCAGGAGCAATTTCTGAATACATAGCCAGGAGTAACCCTGACCATCATGGGGTGTGGCTCAAAAAGCAGACAAAAAAGCAATTTGTAGCAAGTAGATTACAAATATATAATTATAGTTGATCACCTGCATTTACTGATCATTTGCTATATGTGGGACTTTTATCTGAAGTGTGATCATGTATATTATAAGTGAATAAAGATGATATAATTATATACACATCATCAACTTTTTAAATCCTCATAGAAATTTAAAAAAAACATGTGTAATCATTCACTTTATTTTGCTATAAAAAGTGAAAGCATAGAGAAATTTGGTAACTTGGTTATGAACACACAACATTTTTATTACTAATGGCATTTCAATTTTATTGTAACCTGGCTACAATGATTATAGCTTTAACAACTTTGCTCTACTATTTCTCCATTGTGAACTTATTGTTTTAGAAAAAATAAATTGATTAAATTCAATCACTTACAAAACATAAAGCTAAGAAATAACAAGTTGATGTTTAAATGGGACTGTATTTACTCTAATGTTGATCATGCATCACTAAAATAGCATAGCCTGTTTTTATAGTGTAGGAAAAGCAAAAGGGAAAGAACAGCAAGAGGCAAATTGACACCTGCTGTCAAGGATACAAAATTAAAGGTGTTTCTTCAGATGAAGTTGTCTTCTGGGTTTTGCAGACTCAGTTTTTATTAGGTTGTTGTTGTTTTTGTTTTTCTAATATAGCACTACAACCCTGTTATAAGTGTGGGAAAGAAAGTAATCAGTCAGTGACATCACTATTACAATATCGCAAATAGACTTTTCTTAATTCTTAGTTTATTAGTTGTCTATGACTTAAGGTTTAGCCTTTGTGCTATTTTCATCCCAAGGGAAGACTTGAAGCTGAGTTGACATATTAATTAGTCCCCATGCCTTATAGGGTGGGCTTTCCTGTCTTAGTTAAGAATCTAGAAGTGTGTGGGTCACTTTGACCCAGAAAAATTACTCTTTTTTCCCAGAAACCTTTTATATCTGTTTACATAAGTCCAAACCCTGCATGCCCAATCTCAGCTGCCCTCATGCAGGTATAGTTTCGCACAGAATTAAATGCAAACCCAACATTCTACTTTTATCATAACTCTGTAGTTTCCAAGGAAACAGTACTAGGAGGTTTCCACAGTTTTCAGTCCTATATTACTACAAGCCTCAGGTTAACCCCTTAGACACACTCAAGAACACTAAAGCAACACTTGACACAGAGTTGTGGGCTAATAGACATTTAAGAAATGCATGAATAATTACTATATAATTAACAGATTGATAAATGTTAATTAACTTTGATTATCATCTAACAAAAACAAAACTAATTAAATTGGTCAGTATATAAAATAAAATATCACAGCTCTGCTCTTATTATTTTTTTCTTGCACAGAACATTCTTGTTATAACATTTTATTTAAAAATACTAAATCCCATATGACAAGATCTCTAATGAGAAAGGTTATCAAGAAACTAGTGTAGGGGCTGGAGAGATAGCATGGAGGTAGTGCATTTGCCTTGCATGCAGAAGGACCATAATTCAAATCCCTGCATCCCATTTGGTCTCCCGACCCTACCAGGAGCGATTTCTGAGTGTAGAGCCAGGAGTAACCCCTGAACACTCCTGGGTGTAACCCAAAAACCAAAAAAAAAAAAAAAAGAAAAAAGAAACTAGAGTAAACAATAGCATAAAAAGTATATTTAATGTGTTACTTTCAACAATTTTTAACATTAATGAATCCCCTTATAAGTATCACTTATGAAGTCATTGATGCTAAGTAAACTATATCCTTAACTGATCAATAATATAATATGCTTGGCATGTTTTACTCTTCAGATTTCTAAATTAATTTATAAAAATTAATTTATTCATTGACTCAAGAAGTCATTATTGAAATCCTTTGATATATCATACATTCTGCAAGGCTGCATTAATTAGCAAGATCATCCAAAGCCCTTGTCAGCACAGAGGCTTACTGTCTACTGGGAAAACATAGATGAGTAAATTATGAAAATTGTAAGTGCTGTGGGGGAGGTGAGTGGGCATATAACAGCATGCAGTAGGAGGATCTGGATTTATCAGTGGTGGGAAAGGTTGTGTGTGGAGGTGCTACTTTGCCAGGTGTTGGAATGAAAAGTAGCAAAAACTAATGACTTTACTGGGAAAAAGCATTTAAGCTCTGAGAAATAGCATAAAAGTCTTATAGAAAATACAGCACATCCACTGAGAGTCTGTAATTGTTAGCTGCCATTGTACCAACTCGAAGACCACTTCTAAACACTTCTCAAATACTACAGTTTTACATGTCAATTTTTAATATTGTATTGAGCAATGTGTTTATTGGAGCTTTGACTATATCTCCAGTTCTCAGTCAAGGCTTATTCTAAGCTCTTTGCTCAGGTATAACTCCTAGTAGTCCACAGGAGACCATATGTAATGATAGAAATAAAACTGGAATAGACTACATGGAAATCACTTTGGCCCAGCAATTTTATTTTATTTTTATTTTTGTTTTTTGTTTTTTTAGGTCACACCTGGCAATGGTCAGGGGTTACTCCTGGCTCTATGCTCAGAAATCGCTCCTGGCAGGCTCAGGGGACCATATGGGATGCTGGAATTCAAAACACTGACCTTCTGCATGAAAGGCAAACACCTTACCTCCATGCTATCTCTCCTGTACAGCAATTATTTTTAATTGAGACAATACCATATAACAAGAACTGTGACAACTAATAAAGAAACAATGGATCAATATTGAAAGGTCATTATGTTCACCAATGCACATGAAGAGGGTCATATTTTTAAATATATAATTTTGTGCAGATTCACACAAATAATGCTATTAGTCACAGCAGCACAAAATTATTGACATAGAGAAAAAAACAAGAATCATGATACAGTCTGAAAAATGCTTGGAGAATATGACATTTAGGAAGCTTAAGACGTAGGCATCACAGAATTTCCAAACTTTCAAAGGCTCAAGCAGACCCATACTTGAACTATTTGCAAACCTCATGTTAGGTAATTTTGTATTTTATTTTTACCAGTATATATTATATTAATAATTTAATGAATAATGATTTGTTTTTATAGTTTTGGCTTGAAATTTCTATGTACATAACATACAATTTTATAATAAATAGGAAAATATGTTCACGTTTTTATTTATATTTATCAATATACATAATACAAAACATATATACTTTATGAAAAATATTTTTTCACCACACGTGATAATAAATTTGAATTGCTTTTGGTGATTTCTCTTTGAGAGAGTCACAATTTCATTTTGGAAATGTTGAGTTACTCCTGGTTAATGACAGAGCCTAAACTAGGATACTTAGTCTGGTATTAAATACCTTACATTGAGAGGAGCCTTAGTAGCCCCTTGAAAGAGTGGTTATTGATTGAGCTGTTTCTTTGTATTGCATATAAACTAAAGTTGTTAGCAGATATATTGTGAAGAATTTGCTGGAATGAACTTTGGTGAGATTTTCTTGGTAGAAATTTTGCAGCATATTTAATCAGGCTATCAAGAAACAACAGCTGCTTGTGTATGAAGCATCAGTAAAGCTGCTAAGATTTGTATAATCCTTAGTGTTTAACAGATTGCTAGCATTTATAGGACAGTCAGTGTATGCCTATGTTCATAAGCAGTCATATATGGTACCTTTCCCAGTGCCTCTAAGCAGATGGACTTCTTAAGATAAATGTTGGACAGAGAATTTGGTAATGGAGTTTCATGAGAACTGTCTTTCCCCCAACAGAAAGTAATTATGATGAAACTGTTTCTCATTCTGACCTATAAACAGCTTGGCATGTAACCTCAGTTACATATGACCTCTGTCATATTTTTTGTACCAAATTAGTATAAACACATTTATAAGTGCAAGTCTTAATATGGGAACATTTATAACAGTAAATTATTTTTTCCCAAAAAGGAAAAACTGGAACCCTGGTATGATCCAAGAAGGTATTAATGCCTTGGGAGAGAGTGGGGGGCTACATTTTTTCTTTAAAAAAAAAAAAGAAAAAAAAAAGGTAGATATCCAGAGAATGAAGAGTTGTTTTTTTTTCTGAAAGAGGGACAGTAGACCAAATAAATTTGGGAACCTTTATTCATTCAAGGTGAGTCTTAGGCACTTAAAGATAATGATTGTCATTTATAATTGACTAATTTCCTTCATCAAATAGCTACTGAATCCACACAAAAAGCCTTGAAGATGGAGAGTTGAGGGAGAATTAAAGGAGTCTTAAGAATTATTCAGGATTTTGTAAAACTAAAACTTTAGTCGTTACCAGCAAATGAAGCTATATGTAACAACATGTAAAATTGCAGTGTTTGCTACTGTGATCCATTGCCATTAACACCCTTTCATGTTCTCTCTTTATTTTATTTTTCTTACTGTTCTATATTTAAATTACTCAGCCTGGAATTGAGATTGTACAGAAATTAGGTCCAAATTCACTGTAATCATATATTCTATTTCTCACTATAGACATCTTCTTAGAATAGCTGCTTTCATACCAATATCTAAGACATATTTTATACAGCTTCCTTTATTTTTATTGATTGCTTCTACCTCTTTGACATTAATTTTGAAATCCAAGTCCCTGAGTACTTATCCTATAATCAAGATGAGCAGTTAAAGATGATATTAAATTATCATGAGTTTATAATGTTTGCAAAACTTGATATAGACAATGTATATATGAACTATAAAAATAAACTAAATTTTAATAAAATTAATATTTACTGGTAAAAACTAAATATAGTTCAGGAAATAATCTGAACTTTGTAATTAGGCAAAGATAGATTTAAGTATCTAGCAATACATATTTGTTCATTGCATAATATGCATCCTCTATATGACTGTTTTTCAGTAATAATAAAATGTATTGAAATTTTAGTGATTTAATGCAAGGAAGATTCACTTCTTATACTAAGTATAATGTGGATGGGGTGATTTTTAGGTGACAAATTATCATTCCCCCAAACAATAACTTGGGGATTAAGATAATCTCTGCTATGTGACCTCCATGTTTATTCAAAAGAAAAGAAGGTGTTTTGTTGTAATACAAATTTATAGTAACATGTAGTTATTTAATTATTACATTTCCATTAACATTACATTGGTTACTATTGGTCATATAGTTCCTTCTGATTTAAAGGGCACCAAAAAACTGTAGACTTCTAATTATTTGTAAAAACAATTGTCAATGACATTTCCAGAGATATTCTTGCTTCTTTTTGTCAGAATAAGTTGCAATAATACTATACCAAGTGCTCTGTATCTGGCACACGAAACCTCAGTAAATGATATTAATTGAATCTTCTTTGAATGTTTCTTCAAGTCCACTCCTGCCTACTTTGTTTCCCTTTGGTTCCAAACACATGCTTTGTGAATATTACCAAACTTGTAAATTAAAACAGGACAGACCAATTTATGATCTGATTCTGTCTTCTATTCAAATCTGTATTGTTGCTCTCCAAGGCATCATATATGTGATATTGAGGTACTTTACTTAATTACTATATAACTACCTTGCTTCTGTTGAAATATTTCTTAAAATGTACACATAATTATATATTGTTTTTCAGTCTGGAAATAAGATTTTAGTCTTTGTTTAAGAATTTAATATGTGCCTTAGGGTTGTAATCTCTTCAACAGACTATCTGCTCTGATTTAGATTAAATGAGTTCAGAGACAAGCTATTCTTTTATTAGAAAAAAATTCACAAAAACATGCCACTTCAGTTAATAGTATGTGAAGCAGCATAGTTGGGAGCGCTCAAGGTTACTCTTGTTCTGGACTCAGTGCATAGGGACACATACAGGGTGTAGAAGATGGAACCAGGATCAAGCACATGAAATGCCAACAAACTACCACTTGGTCTATTGTCCTGTCCAAATTTAGCATTTTAAAATCCAGTAGATAGCTTAGAGCAATAGTACAAATAGGTAGGGCACTTGCCTTGTAGACAGCTGACCAGGGTTTTATCCCTGGCATCTCATATGATACCTCAAGCCCACCAAAAGTGATCCCTGAATGCAGAGCCAAAAGAAACCCCTGAGCACTGCTAGGTGTGGCTCACTAACTGAAAAAAAAATTACTGTATAGATGGTACATCTATTGTGAATTAATCTATTTTGTGTTGTTATATAAAATTTATCTTCTATATGCCTTGTATTGCTTATAATTTATTAGTCACATAATACCTTTGTACCATCTTATTATTTACAAATATTCTTATCTCAACTACATTCAAACTAAATGTATTCGACAATTTATTTGCTTCTATAATCCAGTAACCTTCTTATATTTTATTTAGTGCATACTAATAAGACATAAAAACTTGACATAGAATTTTTAAATAATAATATGATCACACTGACTTAACTGTTCAATAAAATACTTAAAATTCCAATGTCTTGCTATACTACTAGTCTCTATTCTTAACAAAAAAATACTAATTTTATTTTCTATTCTGGATGTAATTACATGGTTCTGAATTTAAAGGAAATTAGGAAAACATTATACTTATAATTTCTCCTTTCCTTTTTTATTATGCCCTTTAGTATTTTAAGAGATTGCCTTAGCTTTCTTTTGAGAAGTCCTTCATTTCGAGAAGTACTTGGGTATCCTTTTTGATATCCATAAGAATTGAGATTCAGCGGCACTATTGCTAAATGGGTTCCATTTTTAGCCTTTATCTTGTTTTCCTTTTGCACACAGGTCTCAAACTCGTGGCCCACAACATTTTGTGTCCCTGCCCTAGAGGAATCTTTCTTTGTTTTGTTTTGTTTTGTTTTAGTTATTTGGGTCACATCCCTCAATGTTCAAGGCTTACTACTGACTTTGCACTCAAGGATCACCCCGACTTTGCCGCCTGCGGGCCCCAGGTAAATTGAGTTTGAGACCCCTTTGTTCATAATCACCCTATCTAGTTATCTCTTTATTCAAGCTTTTATTTTTCTTTCCATTTATTCTCGGAATCTATGCTGCTGACAAAATGAAGCATGGCCAGAAGAAGTACAGGGCTAAAGAGAATTAGACTTTAGTTATTTTTTTTTTAATTAAAACGTGAATAAAGGGGGACCAGTGTAATACCTCAGTGGTAGGGCATTTGCCTTGCATGTGGCTGACCCAGGACGGACCTGGTTTGATAACCGACATCCCATATGATTCTCCGAGCCAGGAGTGATTTCTGAGCACATAGCCAGGAGTAACCCCTGAGCATCACCGGGTGTGGCCCAAAAACAAACAAAAAATAATAAAATAATTTGAGTCCATTTAGATGTAGTTATTCCAAGCCATGAATAGGTATATACCTCCATTTAGATCAAAAGATATTTTCATAGCTAGAAAAATTAGCTTTCCAGGAAACTTATTAATATAGAAATATATATAGATATATGCATGCTTATGAATACATAAAATATAAATATAATGTATAAATAAACATTAATATAGAAAATGTATTCAAATAAATATTCTGTATTTAAGGAGCTATTTAACTCAAATAATATCAGTGCTGCTATTTTATTATTTAAGTTCAGTGTAATTGACAGAGGTAAGGTTTTTTCTTTGTCAGCTAAGATTCTGATATGATCCCTGGCACAACAATGAAAAGCTAAATAGCATAAGAGCTAAGTCAGGTTCAGAATTTGCAATCTTTTATCCACAACAACAAAGAATTGTCAATGATTTTATAATTTTCCTTTGTATAAACACATTTGTGCCTAAATTCATTTTTTTGTTTGTTTTGTTTTGGGGCCACACCCGGTGACGCTCGGGGGTTACTCCTGGCTATGTGCTCAGAAATCGCTCCTGGCTCGGAGAACCATATGGGATGTCAGTTATCAAACCAGGTCCGTCCTGGGTCAACTGTGTGCAAGGCAAACCCTCTACCGTTATGCTATCGCTCTGGCCCCTGTGCCCAAATTTTTAACAGAAAAGTCCTCAGACATAATTTTTCTTATTATAACAGTACTGTTGAGCAGATGAATCTTCTACCAATTATTTTTCATCTGTCATACAGAATTTTTGAAGTAAAGGAGAAACTGATCAAACTTATTTGTTTCTCTGACTTTAGAGAAAACAGTAAACCTCAATAATGGGCATTTTAACTTATATTGACACAGTTATTTTGATTATAACTCTATATAGACTGTGAAAATTATTACCCTTCATTACACCAGTCTTCTTACCAGAATCTGAAGGTTCCTCATAATCTTCCTACTTTATTAACTTTATCTACCATCACTTTTTCCACTATTCATTCACTGAATTTATATATAATTAGGATATCTATTTTTCCTTAGGATGTCCCATTTAACAAAAAAACTAAATATTTAAAGGTTCTTAATTGTTCTTCATTAATTAGAAGAGTAGGTTGTTAAGCTTATGAGAATATCTGAGAATGTACCTATTCCCTTCTTTGGGTCTTTGCACTTATAATCATATCTTCCAGGACAATAGTTTCCTGTATCATCATATATCCTAGGCTCACATTGATTTTAAATTTGCTTTTCACCTTATTTGTTTATCATAGAACAACCTTTGTGTTTGTCAGTTGTTATCCCGGGCATATGTCCTTTACCCAGATAGTTTACCACCGACTGCTGTCTAAAATCAGTCTTAATATATATTTATTCATTTTACATTGTCTCTATTAAAAATACATTCTATGAGGTAAAATATTTGGTATATTTTGTTCATCTCTGAGTTCCCTTAATATAGATGAGTACTGTGAATTTATATGTTCACCAAATTTTAGTTGAGAGAATATGTGATTAAAGATTGAGAAATTGAAGAAAAATTAAATTTTAATTTTACTTAATACATTTTACCATATGCACCAAATATACACATTGAAATAGTTGTGATAACATTATTAGCTAATGAGAGAACTAATCAAAATATCTTTCCATTTTAGAATATTAGTACTTCACAAATTTTCTATGTGCAATTATTTTTCCCCAAATTATTTCTCATGCCAGTAGAATGAATGACCTTTATTGTACGGTATTTCTGAGATTAAAAACACCAAGAGTGAAGCTATATAAGGCATTGCTAGTGTATCCAAAGTGAGTCTCCTATTATGAGTCATATTTTGACCATTGAGTATAAAAAGAAAACAAAAGCAAAGAAAAACAAAGGAAAGAAAAGAAAGGAAATAAAAAGAAGTCGAAAGAAATAAAAAGAAGAAATGAATGGAGAAAAGAGGAGAAAAGTAAGAAAATCATATAGGCAAACCACTAGATAGAATTTTCTAATGAGAGGGCTAGTGAAGGAAAATTACATACAAATACTTTTATTCTAAATGTCTTGGCAAGTTTCCTGTAATTGCAAACTGGGATCCTGATAAATTGATTTTAAAAATGCAGTAATGGTAGTGATTAATCTCTTCCTCCCCATGGTCCCATAGCACTTGGTTTGTGCCTTTTTTTTTTTTTTTTTCAGAGCACTTAACAATCTATTTTAAATTAGAGATACTGATGAAAGGGTCTTGAGCATCTAACATCTAGCAACTCTGAAGAAACAAACTAATAGAAAAAAAAAAACAAAACAGGACTCTGGGCTTTGATTCTGTTTGGTTAATGTTGGGGAGGGGAAACTTGTGGGCCATGTATTATGGGCCTTTGGCGTAGTTCATGCTCAGGACCTGAGGATTACTCCTAGAGGTAATTATAGAACCAATCCATGCCAGGGATCTGTCCAGAAACTTCTTGTATTCAAAGTAGGTGCTCAAACTTTTGAGCTATTTCTTCGGTCCACTGTGGTTGTTTTCAAAAAAATAAATGTATGTGTTATATTTTGCTATACCCCTTATAAATGGGATGCTTTATGTAATCATTAAATTTTTATGTAATTGATACACATAATTACAATAAGAAGATAGAATGAAATCTTTACGAAAGAGGAAGTATACTTTTTAATGACACACTCATTTTCTTCATTTCTCATTCTGAAAGATATAAAAATAACAGCATCAAAAAGGAAACATGAGCTTTTATATCTTGGGAGTTTATGAAATTTATTCAAAAAAGGATGGTAATGAAGTAGAATCATCAGAAGTATTCAAAATGTTTCTGCCTGCTCTGTAATGCATTATATATTCCCATTTCCCTATATCTTTGTCAGTACTCCAACTTGACCACTTTCTATTTTGCCTCTTAAATATGTAAAAATGCATTTCTTTAAAGACAAGGCAGTTTCACAAATGCTTAACAGGATACTTGATAATATAGTAAGTACCATAAAACAGAACAAAAATTATGCTAGTTTTCAATTTAGATAGCTCAATCAATGGATTTATCTTCTGATGTTTGTCATTTTTAATCTATTTAAGTCTATATATTTATATGTTCAGGTCATTTGGAGATTTCCTTTTTATTATTCTGTTCTTTTATACTTAAGGAGCATCTAAGTTTCCTGGATATTTATCCAAAATGTTAATTATGCCTTTGTTAAATTATTCTTAAAACATCATATTCCTTCTTATGAAGCTAAAAATATATTTTAATAAAGATTTCTGTGTTTTTCTTAAAAAATTATTCTCTTTAAATTCTCTAATTCTATTCCACATATTTTTTTCAAAATAAACTTATGGTTTATATTTTTCTCTTCACTCCATCATAAATTTAACTTGGTACTTCTGAAGTAGAGTTTTACTTTATTTTCATAATAAATAATAGTATTCTGGACATGATTTGTTTAATTAATATTTATCCTATGCTGTTTAAAGTATTATAAATATCTAATCTTATACTTCCATTTTGATTAGTAGTAGTACCAAAATATATCAACAGATATGTAATTAATTTTAATGAATTACTCGGGTTAGGAACTATATATTTTTAATTATAAATTTTTATTTTGACCATATTGGCTTACATATCTTTCACAGTAATATTTTAGTAATATAAATTAATAATATAGAATAGAATCAGGGAAATTTCCATCATCAAATTTGCCCTCCCTCCACCCCCATTCCCACCCTGCATCTCATATCTCCCACCCTCACCCTCTGGGCTGCTAGAATAAGTGGTCCCCTCTGCTTACTACTTAGTGAGCATACATCTGTTCGGTCCTGGTACTCTCCCTTACTCCCCCCTCTATTTGAGAGGCAGAACTAGATAGTTCAAGTTATGTGGCTTTGTTTTGAAGAAAAGAAAGCAATAAATGGGGTAAAAAATCAAAAAAGCTGAAAATGGGTAGAGTCCTTCTAGAGGTTCTCAACCTCAGTTTGAGAAAGGAAAGGAAACAAGGAATTGAAACACCACAACAATACAAAGAGAAGTATCAAATAAGATATCCAGTGAGCACTACAGCAATAAAGACAAGTACTGCATAACAGCCACGGTCCTGAAATATATAAACATGGCAAAGCACAAAAAGGAAAAAGGAAAAAAAAAATGGAGACACCAACTCACCAACTTCAATATCCACATCAAGACAAGAAGTAAAAAATAAGTAAATAAATAAATAGGTAAATGAATAAAAAAGATTATTTGGTGCCTTTTTTTTTTCCTGCATAGGCACAGTAAATAATGGGGACATTAGAGAGGGAATTCCCTTGGCCTAAGAGATACAGGGTTTCTCCACCTTTGAAGTATACTGTCATGGGATTAACTATAGACCTATTGCATATTCATTTACTCTCCCTTCAGTGCTTTTGTGGTGTATGAAAGACTTCTGCTTCTTCATGGATGAGGTTTTGGGACTATATTTAACAAAGCTCCGGCATTATTACAGGTATCATTCTCAGGGATCATTCACAGTGTTGCTTAGGAGACTATAATTGGTGGTGGCAGGGTTTGAACTGGTTTGAACCACATATACAACAGATAACACCTATGTTATCCTTCTGGATTTTTTTTTCTTTGGGTCATACTCGGTGATGCTCAGGAGTTACTCCCGGCTATGCACTCAAACATTGCTCCTGGCTTTGGGGGACCATATGGGACACCAGGTGATCGAACCATAATCAGTCCTGGATCATCCACATGCAAGGCAAATGCCATCCCCATTCTTCTTAATTCTTATTTTTAATTTTGCAATAGGACAGTTTTCTATATATTTTAAGAAATTTTTGAGATATTTAACATATACAGCTAATCTTACACAATTCAATTTTCATTATGAGCAATGAAGATTTAATATATAATCAGTGCATACTCATAGACATAATTTTGAAACAGATAAGACTCAACTTACAGTATTTAACTGCATAAAATGTTTTAAAATAAAAAATATAGGAAGGATCTATATTTCAAAGGTTATTTAATATTAACATCCAACTTACCAATTAAAATTTTAGGAGCAATAAAAAAACAACTTCATAAAATAACAACTTCACAGTGATTTCCTTTTGTGTTAGTTATCCATTTGCTTTTGATTTTTCTTATTTTTTAAAATATAAATCTTGAAGCACCATGATTATAAGCATGTTCTTAGTTGGATTTCAGTCATATACAGAATAACCCCCTTCACCAGTACAACATTCCCACCACCAATGCCCAACCCCCGCCCTGCCTATATCACAACAGGCATTCTACTTCTCATTCTTTAACATTGCCATGCTAGTTATTAGTGTAGTTATTTCCCTAACAGCGTTCACCACTCTTTGTGGTGAGCTTCAAATTGTGAGCCAGTCCTTCCAGCCCTCCAACCCTTAACTCTATTGTATCTGGGCCTTAATAATGTCTTTCATTATTCTTAAATCCCATAGATGAGTGAGGCTATTCTGTGTCTCTCTCTTTCAATCTGACTTATTTCACTCAGCATAATAGATTCCATGTACATTCATGTATAGGAGAATTTCATGACTTCATTTTTCCTGACAGCTGCATTGTATTCCATTGTGTATATGTACCACCATTTCTTTAGCCATTCATCTTTTGAAGGGCATCTTGGTTATTTCCACAGTCTGGCTGTTGTAAATTGCACTGCAATGAATATAGGTGTGAGGAAGGGATTTTTGTATTGTATTTTTGTATTCCAAGGGTAAATCCCTAGGAGTGGAATAGCTGGATCAAATGGGAGTTCAATTTCCAGTTTCTTGGGGAATCTCCATATTGTTTTTCATAAAGGCTGGACTAGACAGCATTCCCACTAGCATTGGATAAGAGTTCTTTTCTTTCCACATCCAGCCAGCACTGATTGTTCTTGTTCTTTGTGATGTGTGCCAGTCTCTGTGGTGTGAGATAGTACCTTATTGTAGTTTTGATTTGCATATCCCTGATGATTAGTGATGTGGAGCATTTTTTCATGTGAGCCAGAGAGATAGCATGAAGGTAGAACATTTGCCTTGCATGCAGAATGACAGTTTTTGAATCCCAGCATCCCATGTGGTCCCCAGTGCCTCTCAGGGCAATTTCTGAGTGCAGAGCCAGGAGCAACACCTGAGTACTGCCAGGTTTGACCCCCAAACAAAACAAAACAAAACAAAACAAACAAAAAAGTGTCTTTATTGAAATAGTTTGAGCCTACTTGCCCCTGAAATACTGCAATTCAATTTTTTTTTTAAATTATTTTTTGTTACCTTGCATTGATTGGTATAATAGGGATGATAAACTGCATTAGCAACCATATTACATGAGAAAAGTGTCAATAATTAATGTTACTCTTTTCCTAGCAGCTACAATCTTTAGTGTTGATCAATTAAAATTATGCAAGTCCAGAGATGTTTATGTGTTCAATTTGCAATGGTACAAATTTTGACAATTCAAAATAGCTAAATGAACTTGTCAGAAAAATGGTTGGATAGATACTAATACTGGGGTAAAAACTTTGAGAATCATCATCATTGGTGATAAAACTGTATTTGGAATAAATGTTAAAAATAGCAAAGCTTACCATGATGTAGGGATGAGAGGTTGAATAAGTAGGTTATACTGAGACAGTAACCAAATACCATGGTGGTGAGTGTGATATTGGAATATTTATGCACATCATCCTTCCAATCATAATGCTGTAAATCACTGTGTCTAAAAATTAAAAATATATATATTTTAAAGAGACATAAAAATCAAGAAAATTAAATGAAAAGAGGATATGTTAAGTAAAAAATTCAGAATAGAAATATCAGGTGAAATTTGTTACTTACACATGGTACATAAAGAAACAAAATAAGAAAACTGACTATATGAAATGAAAACTTTAGTTTATGAAGACAGAACTAAGGCTACCAAGGAGGTGGTAACTATCATTTATGGCCTGTGTTTTGGTATTTTGATGGTGTTTGAGGTGATAGTGTACCCCTAAACTATGTAAATATTTCACTCTTGTAAAACAATATTGCTTCGATTAAAAGAACAGACACAAGCAGAGGAAAAAAATAGGTGATCCTAGGAAAGAGGCATGAAATTAAATGACTGAAAATAATAATCGGTGTGGTAAGATGAAAACTAGCTTGTGTCATCATGGAATTCAAAAGATGAAACAACTTCAATGAATAGAAACATCCATTAGCTTTGGCAGCAATGAATAGGAACAGCTATTAGGTCAAATAGCTTTGACTGGAAAAAAAATAAAAATTAAAAAAAAAACATTTTGAAAGAAACTTTACCTCATTTTTCTCACTAAAACTTCTCATGGCACAGAAATCACTAGCAGCCAGATGAAGGCACCTGTTCTATCTGCGTGTAGAGTCATAAGAAGTTATTTTCTAACTTGGCAGTGATCCTCCAAGTGACATTTCCAACACCACCTAGAGGATTAGGAAATTCAGTCAGTCTGGCAGCACCAGAGGTGGCCAGATCAAATCCCTCCTGGCAAAGTCCTTATACAAGAAATAGAAAAAAGTGGAGGACCCTGGGTATAGATTCCAACATACTATAGGAAATTTTTGGAGGAAACTGATGATTTGGAAATAAGTACCACTTTCAAGCTTTGATTTATTTAGATATAGGAGATAAGATTTTTCTTATTAATTCATTTTCTTATTAATTCATTTAAATTACCCGTGAAGACTAAAGAGAACTTAGTTTCCTCTCTATAAATGGGTCTAAAATAATTAGATTCCAAATAAATTCTAGTTGTTATCCTTTTTATGACTGATTAGTTTTTTAACCTCCTTTCTTCCCTCCCTTTCTTCTTCCCTTCCTTTCTTTATTTCTTCACTTTATTGGATTACTAGAATACATTAGGCCTTTAGGATACATTAATTTTATTTACGGACTTTTCTCAACTCTAGTTAAGCTTTGTCTGTTGGTGAGAACGTGCATTAACTTCTAAATTTAAATTTTATGTTTAAATTTGAGTATTATAATCAAATGAAATAGAAGTTATGCCATACATCATTATAGTTTATGATATTACTTTTATCAAATCTATCAATTCCAGAAATGCTCTTCACAGTGAAATGATAAAGTTGAGAACAAAAGAAAGAATAGTATATTTAGCAAACACAGATAGATATATATCAAGAAAATATAAATATCCTATATTTGAAAATATAGAATATAAAAAATCATTCTAAATTTCTATTCCAACCAGCACTACAGTCAAAAATTATATAAAGAATAAATATGCTTCTTTTATATTATCCCCTTGTACTACAATTTCAGAAGAAAGTGGTCTGTTGCTTACTACCACAAAAATTTTTAGTGATACAAATAACTCAAATGCATTTTTTACCTCAAAGCTTAGAAGAGTTATAAGCTAAAACAGTGAATAATGCACAGAGGAGCACTATTGAGGATGCATTGTTTGATAAACAAGACACTCCAGTTTGTTATATAAAATATTATATTCAGTTAAAATGTATTTGCATCCTCAATAAATACATGGATTTTTATTATGATTTAAGTGACAGAGACCCAAATTAATAGAAAAATAAGTGTGGTGGAATTTTAACTTAGAATTGGCATGTGGAATGACACCATGATTAGACATTGGCTCTATAATATAGCAGAAACTATCTTGTGAAAGAATTGTTCTATTTTCCTTGAACTCATGTATTTTAGGTAATCCCACAAGGAAGAAAATACATATATAAATATTTGTTTTGCTTTAATAAGCATAAGCTTAAATTGTTCTCACATTTTTGCTTTTATAAGTTAGATGGATCTTGTCACAAGGTCACATCTAGGCTTCAAGATATGACTTATTCTGGAAAGTTATTTTTACTATGTAAAAAAATAAAAATAGATGGCAACATCAAATAATTAGAAGCAAGCATTCACACTACAATAGGAAAAGATGAAAAATACTTTGAGGGCCAGAGGGATAGTACATGATTAGAGCATTTGCCTTACACAATTGACCCACATTTGATTCCTGACATCATATATATTCCCTGAAATTCTGCCAGAAGTGATCCTTAAGCACAGAGCCATAGATAATCCTTGAACACTGAAGGATATAATATGCCCCACATATTGCTTTGTTAAACAAAATGCCCCAACAGTGAGAGAGGATAGTTTTCTGTTTTCAAGAATGCCAGTATTCAGTGGAATTCAGTATTCAGCTAATGGTAGTAGAAGAATATACATTTAATAGACTAAAAGAAATGTTTGGGGAATCAGAAGTGAGAGGAAACCATAAATTGATTCTGTACAGTAAATTATCATTATAGAAAGGATAATAGCTGAGATGTAGTTTGAAGTTTGCATAAGATTTCAACAGGAAGAGAAGCATACAAACATTCCACTGGAGGAAATCGCATTTATAGAAACTTTCTTGATGGATCTACATGCACTTAATGTATTTATTGGTTCATCCCTACCTTATATGAGGTCTATTGATTTTAGTTTAAAATATTAAAAAATAAGTCATGCATCTGAATGTCAAAATGTTCAGTTTTGACTCATAACATTCTTGAGTGGTGAGATTCACTTAATAAAACTAACAAAAAGATAAGTATAAGATTATACTTAGAACTACTAATCCACAGAATATGTAATCAAACCCAACTTTTCCTTTTATATTCTCAATAAAACAACTCTAATGAAAGGAAAATTGAAGAGAGATCTGTAAAATAATGTATATCAAAAGCCTCACAACATAAAAACCAGATTAGATGAATTCTGGCATGACATGAAATAGATGTCACAATTGTACTAGCACATTGACTTATGGCTTAAAGCCGTAAGTATTTCTTTCATACATTACCAGTCACCCCATAATATGGTATTATTATCTCTATCATTGCTAAATAATTTTTTTCGTTTTTGGGTCACACCCAGTAGCGGCAGAAGTTACTTCTGGCTCTACGCTCAGAAATCGCTCCTGGCAGGCTCAGGGAACGATATGGGATGCCTGGATTCAAACCACCGTCCTTCTGTATGCAAGGCAATCGTCCTACCTCCATGCTATCTCTTCAGCCCCAGCTAAGTAAGTTTTATGGGTGAGAATACATAAGCTAAGACACACTGAAAAATCACTATCCAATATAAGTCTTAAAGATGAGATTCAAACCCAAGACACAACACAACTCAAACCCAAGACACTGCTCTGGGAGAATAAAGTTATCCATTGTTGTATTGTAATGTTTAGGGCACACATTAAAATAAAATATAAAGGATTTATATATGCTAAGTAAATAATTACTGTGTTTAAAAGCTTTTTTCCAATCTTACCTTCAAAAAAGTCAGATAAACTCTCATTACTTCTTTATAATACAATTAGATAAAAATAAGACATATATTCTAAGAATTCTAGAAATTTTTGAAGGATCTCTTTGTACTAATGTATTTGTATTAACAAGAATGTCACACTGGGATGTCTTAATATAAAATTTAATCTCTTCTTTTGCTATTTGAAAAAAATAATTTAATAATCTTTAATTTAATTATTATTTAAAATTGTGCCATGGTTTTCAAATATATTAAAATATAGAAGTTACTTATAAAAAAAGAAATCGTAGAAATAGCAAACAATATAGTAGAGGGATCAGCTACAAAGTCAATACACACAAATCAATTGCATTTATTTTATTTTGTTTTGTTTTGGGGCCACACCCAGTGATGCTCTGGGGTTACTCATGGCTGTACACTCAGAAATTGCCCCTAGGGACTCCTGGGGATTGAACCATGGTCTGTCCTTAGCACATGCAAGGCAGATGCCCTACCTCTTGGGCCACCACTCCAGCCCAACATTACTTTATAAAAATGACTCAGAAAAAGAGATCAAAAAACATATCCCATTTAAAAATGTACAAAACCAGCAAGTAACTATGAATCAACTTTACAAAAGATACCTATAAAATAGAATTTTAAAACAATGGAAAGAAATTAAAAACAACACAGGAAGTGGGAAAATATTGCATGATCTTGGATTAGAAGTAATATTATCAAAAGTACCATCTTCCCTAAACTAATATATAGATTAGATGTAGTCCCTATCCTAATTCAGATAAAAATTGTCACTACATTAAACAGTCAATATAAAGTTTGTTTTGAATCATAAAAGACTCCAGATAACAAAACCACACTGAAAGACAAGAAACTGGGAAGCATCTCCATACATAACTTGAAGATGTACAACAAAGACATAATAGTAAATAAACATAGTATTGAAACAAAGACAGACTTTCTGACGAATGAGTTTAATAGAATGCCCAATGACGAATCTTCAAGTACGTGGTCAATTAACTTTTTACAAAGGAGCTGAGAATATGAAATGATATAAAGACAGCTTCTTGGGGGGCAGAGCAGTGGTGCTAGATCCCCCAGTGTTCCATATGGTCCCCACAAGCCAGGAGTGATTTCTGAGCACATATCTAGAAGTAACCCCTGAGCATCAACTGGTGTGGCCCCAAAACAAACAAAACCAAACCAAATCCAAAACAACAACAACAAAAACGATAGCTTCTTCAACAAATGGTATTGGGAGAATTGGATAACCATGTGTAAGAATGAAAACTGAAGCCATATCTCACATATTATACAAATATCAAAGTCGATGTAAGACCTTGAGATCAGATTTGAGTCTATAAAGTACATGGAGGGAAACATAGCAGAACACGCCAAGGCCTAGACCTCAATGATTCCTCACCAGTATAAAGTCAAACAAAAAAAGTTTCTGTATTGTAAAACAACAGCAAACAAACAAAACTAAAAGACAGCTGAGTGAAAGAAAATATTCGCAACCAACACATTAGATAAAGAGATGATATTTAGGACACACAAAATCCTCAAAATGGTTAACCTCCCATAATCTAAAAACTCATCAAAAACGGGTAGAAGAAACAAACATCTCTCTGAGGAAGGCCAATATATGATCAACAGACAGATCAAAAAATACTAACAATCATGTATTATTAGGAAAATACAAATCAAAACAATAAGAATGGCACATATCCAAGATGCTGGGAGCAATCGGTTTTGCTAGTTCTCCTTACTCCTCTGGTGGGAATACTGTATGTTTCAATGATTATGGATAACAGTATGGAGAATTCTTAGAAAACATAACAGAGTTGCCATATGACCCAGCAATTTCACCTTTGGGTACCTATCCTATCTATACCAAGGACAAAAAATATTTCACTCAAAAAGACATATATGGTCACCATTATTCTTTGCAGCACTCTACCATATCTAAGAGTTGGAATCAATTCAGATGTTCCAAAGAAATGAGTGAATCATGAAGGTGTAGTACATATATACAATGGAACAATGCATAGTCCTAAAGAAGAATGTAATCATGCAATCTGCTGCAACATGAATGGAACTGGAAAATATCATGCTAAGTGAAGTAAACCAGAAGAAAAATAAATAAAATATACCATTTATATGTATTATACTTAGTATAATTGCATTATGAATGCAGTGGGTTAAATGGAGATTGTCTAGAACATTCTTAACCCAGGAATACTGAGGTTCAAGTTTTAGACTTTCCACTGAGAATTGAGAATCAGAGGCATCATGTTATTTGAAAAATTTGCTGTTTTTTTAAATGAGGAAAACAAAATTTATCCCTGGTCTGTGTTAGCTTTTAACATATGCTTTTTTCATTCAATACCATACTGCATATATATACATACACATATAGTATCTGAGGTTCTCTTAGCAACAGTTTTTAAAGAACAATAAATAACTAAAAATAAATAACTTAAAATTATAAACAATGGTTGACAAAAAATACCAAAGGAAAAAGTATCATCTGTATGTGGACTTTCATTAATGTAAGTGATGATACGGTGGTCTTTTGGATAAATTGTGTCCTACAAGTGTTCTGTGTCCAAATTATCATGTTCCATTGGGTACTTTAATTAGATTAACTGGAAATAAATTTTCCTTTAAATAGGACAAGAGAGGAGTTCATGCGAACTCATTTAGGGCAGTGTAAAGACCTCTACTCACACTTTGACATTCTTATTTTAGTATTATTATCTCTAGCAGAAGGGTCAAATTTTCTAATTGAGATTAGTTTTACTTGTAATTTTACCCAAGATAATAAAATATCATAACATAAAAATTGGTTTTCTATATCTAAATTAACTTAGGAGCAATTTTGCTGAAAGGCACACATTGCTGAAATATAAATTTGGAAAGTCAAATTTACTGTTGTGTATCCAACTTTCATTTTTTCTGTAGTTTAACCTGCCAATTTGATTTTGTCCCAGAGGATTTGAACTCCTCCTTTTATGAGAGAAATTTTGGATAAGAATAGAGCTTAATTAGCTGGAGTATCTCGTTCTCTGACCTATTTTGCTCCCCATCTGTAGTTGTGGTTTTTCTTTCTAGACTAAGATTATTGTTCAATATTTACTTGCATTCCAGGTTATTTCAGGCAGGCAGTTCAGAGAAAAAGAATATGGAATGGCCACCTCAAACATTTCTCCTTTCACACTATAAATTCAGTAAATGAGAAGTTTCAGTAAAAGTTTTGCTGCAAAGAAAGTTGCCATTTTCCTTGAACTCACACCTATATGGAGTAATTTTGCAATATGGTTAAGATGCCATTAAATACAGTTCAGAGAGTGTTTATTCAAATTATCCATAATTTGGTCAGTGAACTGAGGACTATAAACATAAATTTTTGCCGAGCAAATTTGCTTTTTCAATCCAAAGCTAGCATCCAATAACTTAGTCCTCTGAAGCACCTCTAAAATTTACACATTGATCTGTTTTTGGAGCCTCTGCACTTTCCCTTTTGCACAGGGTTAGTCACCTATTGGAAAATCCTGAGCTTCGGCAGGGGTCAGGAACCCCCAAAGTAATTTGTGCTGTAATCAGAGAGAATCAAGATGGGAAGACTTCATTGGTGCAGCCAGAGTGTGTGTCCTGGGAATTGGGAGAGCATACTGATCATCATGATGTACTTTTTCTTTCCCTCTGTGCAACCTGGATTCATAAGCCTCCTGGGAAGCTGGCTGAATCACCTTCTTGGAAAGTCATCATTTTGATACACTTTCCTGCCATGAAGGTTTATTTTCAACCAAAGTTAGTTTTATTTGTTTTCTGATGAAATCTCGTCGTAGGATTACATTTTGGGGGATCTGGAAAGTGGCTCATATTCTTAATGTTTATCCTTTCTAGTTAGATCTAAAATCAAATTTGACAAAATTTTGGATCTGCCTATTTTCCCAACTATTTGTGATCATTTTTATATAAAACTACCTTTCCAATTTGAAACTTGAATGTTGTTGCTTTGGTAATAAACATAATTCAACATTTAAAGAAACACAAGTTTGCTTGATGTTTGTATGGTCACAGCTATATGTGAATGCATTATAATAATCCCTTCTGTAATGTAGCCGTTGCAAAACTAGAATTTGTGGCTGTTTCAATACTGGGTAAAAATTAAATATCTTTTTTAATACCTTCATTGAATTGAATTGTATTGAATTATTTCTCCATTATTATTGATTTGTGATACTCTCTTCATTTGGAATTATTTATTACTTAAGAAAAATAGTAATATATTTATCTTTTACCTCTTCAAATATTCCCCCTAATTTAGGGATTTTTTAAGATAAAATTAGAAAAACTGCAGTACTCTGAACAAAAAGGAAGTTGAGAAAGTGGAAAGAGGAGCAACTGCTTCATGAATAGTTCCTTAGTGTTAAACCCAGATGAGTAGTTATTTCTCAACATTGTCACAGAATCTGTGATAGTGTGGAGCTAAGACAGAAAGGGTCTATCTAATTTATTCATGGCTAAAGTTATTTATCTAGTACACAAGTTGATAGAGGGAGATGAACACTTAGAGAAGGTACTAGTGTTGAAACATTGTATGCTTGAAAGCTTATCATGAATAACTATAAGTTCTCCGTGATTAAATAAAAAGTAATTTTTTTTTTTTTTTGGTTTTCAGGCCGTACCAGGTGACGATCAGGGCTGACACTCCTAGCTATGCATTAAGAAATTTTTCCTGGCTTGGGAAACCAATGTCCTAGGTTAGCCATGTGCAAGGCAAATGCTATATTGCTTGCGCCACCACTCCAGCTCCTAAATAAAAAGTAATTTAATAAAACCCAAGATAATTATCTGGCACGCAAATGTATCTCAATTATGAAGGCACAGCACTGCACGTGTGAGGCAAAAAGTTATTCTGAGCACTACTCCACAAATTGAGTATGATCTAGGCTGCACTGCCATTTGAAATTCTGGGAATCATACCCATAAGCAAAATGTGCAATTCCTTGTACAGCTAACTGTACAAGCACTGCAACCCCTGTGGGTGACCCCAAGTCACACTAGCAACATTAAAGGGGTGAAACTAGTTACTATGATCTACTTTTCCTTCCTTCCTTTCTTCATTTTATTGCTTATTTGGTCAAAACCATTCAGTTGAAGAGATTATGATGCAAGCAATATCTATCTTATTTCAAAAGCAGGGTTATACTGCATAAAGTGTTGTATTCTTCTTCCAGCTATGCAAAGATGGGATTAAATATTATCTGCAACCTTTAATGAAGCACATATATTTGTCCACATAAAAATTTCCATTATTTTCCACCTACTCTGATATACTTACAGGGATACAATCTTGTACTGGAAGAGATTCAACCACTTTGAAATTGGTAACCAAGAGAAAACAGAAGGAAAAGGTTTTATTATTCCTCTTTTGTCCAGAGCAAGGTTAGGTTTTGAAAAAAGAACACTAATATTTGGTTATCTAAATCAATTGTGATATTTTGTTATTTATTATATTTTAATATAAAATGTTTTGGAGAGATTTTTGTGGATTACATTTAGTCATAAGGTAGTATTTATTTAAAGTCAGTCAAATAAATTTCTGAAAATAGAGATATGTTGCTTCCAATCCATCTTTCTAACTTAGTCTGCTTATTATTTATAGTTTGGGTAAGAATATTAGGGCAATTTGATGAAATAAGCATTATCACAGGTTAGAGAAGCATCAACTCTGTTTTCTCACTTCAATATTCAAGTCTCTTATGGATTGTTGGAAGATAAAGCTAAAATAACTTAAAGAGGGAGATATAATAATAGTAATATGAAGTTGGGTAAATATGACTACTTTTATTCGTTTAGTTTTTAGCTTTTTACATCATAAAAATCCCTAGAGGGATTGCATATATAGAAGCACATCAAAACATAAATATATCTGTATGTTTTTTTCTATAGATAGACCTATACTTAATATTTAAACAATAAAAGAAAATATATTCCTATCATATAGGACTCGAAGAAATTTGTCACACAGTCAAAGGCTGACTTTGTTCTTTGCATCATCCCTGAATGACCTGTGTACAAATTATAAAACCCTAAAGAGTTAAAAGTGTTTGTTTCACAGGAAATTGGAAGAAATTGATGTGCGCAAGTGAAGCTGAAAGGTCGAATGTGTGACTCACATCTATTGACAGATGGAATGAGCATAACATAAGCAGACAGTGACTAGAAAACAAGCCGGTTGTGTGAAAGTATTTTTAGAGACTAATTTCTACCCAGCTGTGTCATCTATGAATGGGAGAAGTTTGAGAAAGTTACCTAGGGATGCTTGAGCTAAATCAAGTGAAAGCTGGTTTAAACCAATTTGGTTTAAATATTCACTTAGAAGTGCAAAAGAAGATATTATTTGAAATAATTTCTGGAGAAGAGAATTTTTTTTCTAAAAAAGAAAGCCGAAATGACATAATTCTTAGTATTTCAATTTTATTTTAGTGTGAAAAAAGATCTTGACTTGAATGTCTACTATACTTCAAAACAACACTAACGGTGGATATAGTGCTTCTTCAGTGCTTGTGTCATATAATGTAATTATGAAGTGTGTGTTATCTCCATTGAAATATTGCAGTGTGAATTTCATTTTAGAAATCTAATAGATGTACGATTTTGAGCAATTTAATATATTTGTACTTCAAGTTCCTTTTCTTACTATAAAAAGTGGAGATTGCTGTTTGTTACAATATTCATTAAGTAACCCCTTTAAAAAGTCCATACATTTTTAAGCCAGGGGAAAAATCATATTCTCATGTAGCTAAATTTATATGCAATATAAACAATAAACACATATATAAAAATATATTGAAGACCAAAAGGATTGGAGAGGAGTTGAGGCAATTTATCAATCCTGGTTCAATTTCCTTTATCATATACAATACCCTGAGTACCGATAGAAATGGTTTTGAACAGTCAGGAGTAAGACCTGAGCACTGCGTGGTGCGGTCTCCAAAAAAACAAAAAAGAAAAAGAAATAAAATATATTGGGTAAATACAAAAATAATTTAAAATTAAGTAATTTAAATTATAAAAATTTTGTGCAGAAAAAAATACATAGCAAATGCTTAATTCACGGTGTGTGTTGTGCAACTGTAAGACAATCTGAGGAGTTTTAAGACAATCTGAGATGTAAAAAGAAAAACAAAAACTAATTTGAGATGCCAGGTAAGTTACTCTAAAGTGCTTAGGAATTTGTACTTGTTTCTGTAGTCAACTTGGATGGTTTGGGTTTTTTCATATTCCACAAAAGAGTAATTGATTAAAGCTTGAGAGCATAAAGGAAAGCTGCTACACTTGGCATGCATTCTGGGTGCTTTACTGATGATAAGGCCAGGTTCTGGAGTTTCTGAATCCTGAACACACCATGGGCAAAGATTTTGGCAGCTATGTCAACTTCTTCTGGAGCTTTAAAATAAATTTGACACAAGGATAAGCAAAATCAAACCTGGGGGGAAATTCCCAAGACACTACTTGTACTTCCAATTCAAGCTCTGTAGTGTTTTTTGTTTTTGTTTTTTGTTTCTTTTTGTCTGGGAAGCAAATGTGTTCCCTTTACTAGTTACTTGATTGTTGTGTTTACTATCATTTACAACTAAAACAATCTCAATAAGCACAAGAACAATGAGCAGTGAGGCAGAGTTTTTTGACAAAGAATTTAAATGACAAATTTTCCAAGGAGATTATTAATGTTATTTGAAATTAGCTTCCTCCATTATCCCTATATATGTAACTATTCTCAGCATTTTTTCCATGGACCTTCTAGCATAACTTTAAAAAAAATTTTTAAATGAAAAAAACTTGTGCTAGAAATAAAAATCATTAAATCCAGAAGCTTCCTATTTTAGATAAAGCATTTAGAAATTGAGAATATTTTCTCCAAATAATAAGGCAACATTTTGGCAAGATATAGTTAGACTTTCCATGCTACAAATTGATTTCTCTTTTATTTGCTCTCATATTCACCTTCCACTCATTGAATTGTCTGGTAGTATTTCTTTTTCTGAATTCTATTTTCATAGGAACAAGAACTTTGGGAGAAACACCATAACAAGTACTTTCCTTGTTTTTAACTTTCCCTTTTATAAAAGAGTACTAACACTGACTTGATTAATTATAGAAACCTCCTTTGGATTCTTTAGCTACCCAATATAAGCAAACAACTATATCTTTTTTTTTTAAAGGTACATTAGCTTCATGAAGAAATTTCAAAATTTCCTTGATTTTTCTTTTTTGGTTCTGATCTTGCAGTTTAGGAAACACATCCTGTTCCTAAATAATTTGATTTTTCAACTCCATGTGCTTAAAGATCTATAAATAAAACGATTGGACTTTTCTGGTAGCTTTCAGAAAAATGAAGTACATTATATTGAATAGAGGTGCGAAAATCATATTTATTGATTAAGACATGTTTGCACAGACTTATATCTATGAGGCTCAATTTCTTCATTTGCAAAGTAGAAATAATTGTTTGACTTGTCTGTTAATCACTGAAAATTGCAAAGTGAGTTGCAAAAATAGCATACTGTATATGTAGTTTCAAGTTATCTATAAACTTCAGACCTCAATAGTGTTAACTCTGTAGATCTAGTAATATTGTATGGTTGTCTGAAATTGTGAAAGCATAACAATGGAGTCTCCAAAAGCATCAGATTATGACAGTTGACTGGCTCTGGAGTCTGCATCAAAGTGATCTCTGTGCCTTGAGCTTTAATGAAAGATGACATTTAACAATTATCTTTTCTATGATTTTTAAGTCTTGTTCTCAGAACTCTCAGGACTTTCAGTGATTAGTGGAAGTTCAATACAACAACAGTGCAGGTTCCTCTGCTTCTATTCCTATTTGAGAAGTCACTTTTATCTACGTTCAATGTTTGGTTGAAAGAGTTTTCTACCCCCTCTATTTTTTCAGGCAAGTAGAGATTAAAACCCAGCACTCAACTTTTGACCCTTCATACCACTTCATCATCTAGTCTCATTATATGAGTAATTTTCAAATAAGCAGCATGGTCATTTACACAGTTTTAGACAGCAGTATAGGATGTTTAAGCTAACAAACATGTTTTTCCAGAATAAAACTTAGATCAACTCAATTTTTGTGGATCTTGTGCTAGATATTAAAGAAAAGGCATAATTTTTCTCCATTGAGTATATCTTCTTTGAGAAAGTGTTTGTTCATTTCTTCTCCCTATTTTTTGATGGGGCTATATGTTTTTTTCTTATTAGGTTCTGTCAGAACCTTGTATATTTTCTAGATTAGCCCCTTGCCTGATGGGTATTGGGTGAATAGTTTCTCCCATTCTGTAGGTGGCTTTCGTAACTTAGGCACTATTTCCTTTGAGGTACGGAAGCTTCTCAGCTTAATATAGTCCAGTGCTTCTCAAACAGTGGGGCTCACCCCGCAGGGCTCGAGGCTCCATAAAGGAGGGCGCATTTGACCTCGGCAAACGCTGTCATAAAAATCTAAGCCCCGTGTTTATGTCTCTGTATGTCTCTGGAGCTGAGAGTTGCTGTGTCCTGCTTCAAACCCAACTTCGAAAAGCTATACATTATAAACATGCTCATTGTAGCCGTTAATCCAGACATCACCTCTGATTAAAATATCAGCTCAATGTAATTTTTATATTTTTGTTTTACAGGTTAAAGTTTTTTTTAATAAAGATAGTATTTACAGTCATGTGGGGGGGGCGCGAAAAATGTTTTCTTCTTCTAGGGGGGCATGACAGAAAATAATTGAGAAGCACTGATATAGTCCCATCTGTTTTTCTATGTTTCCACTTGCTTGGAGAGTACTGTTTCCTCCTTGAAGATGCCTTTAGTCTCAATGTCATATAGTGTTTTACCCACATGTTATTCTATATACCTTATGTTTTCAAGCCTGATATCAAGGTTTTTAAGCCATTTGGATTTGATATTTGTACATGGTGTTAGATAGGGGTCTGAGTTCACTTTTTTGCAAGTGGCTAACCAGTTGTGCCAACACCACTCCTTGTACAATGCTTGCTATGGACTTGTAATAGATAGTGTTTACTATATTGAGGGAAGTTTCAATTTCCATCTTGTTGAGAGTTGTTTCTTTTTCAATTTTTATTGAAACAGTGTGAATTACAAGTCTTTCACAGTTGTATTTAAGGTACATAATGACAAATTATTGTCAAACCCCAAGATCTTTCTTTATGGTGCCAGGAAACATTCTTCTGTCTTAATTGTCAAAGTCAGTCCTCTGTAATTAGAGATCTTGATTTTTTTTTACACAAATCCTAGGATAGAGTCTAGGATAGAGTCATTATGGTCCCAGGAAAAGTTCTGCTCAGTGGCTGTTGTTGAAGTCAGTCTTCTGTAATTAGTGATCTTAGATTTTGCACAGGTCAAAGGGTGGAGTGTCTTCTTATTTTATCTCACCATTAGGTGATGAGATAGGACAACCTTTTCTTATATCAAGTTGTTGCTGTTTACTCATTGTCAGGGTGTCATATGAATCTACCCTGGCGCAAGTTGGTTCTGGAGTAGTATTAAAGACTCTGCCTGGGAAAGTTTAATTTCTGGTGCTGGTGAAGGGAACTATACCAGTTCTAAGGTTGGGACTCAGGGTTTGGGTTTGGGTGGTCAATGTCTGATCACATAAGGTGTAAGTTGAGTTCCCCATGACAAAAATTTAGTGTGGAAGGCATCCCTGTATTATAAAATTTATGGGTTCTTATCTCTATTAGAAAATAATTTGTATATATAATATTTCCCCATTTTAGTGTGCCTATGCAAAAAGAGACAATACCATAATATATCATTGGTGCATTGAGGGCAAAAATGATAAGCTATACAATCTCTGTGCTCTATTTTGACCTGAGCTTTTATCCAAAGAAAGACTTTTCTAGTAGAATTTAAAGAAATGGAGGAGGCTACATTTGCATTTGAAATAAACACAAAAAATTATAACTATTAATCAGATAAAAATACATAGCATATATATACATACACACACACACACACATATATATATAACCATTAAGTCTTTTGAGATAGTCTTGGCATACTTTGGTTGTCCAGGATGTGGGCAAAGCACTTCACACCTGGGAACTTTTCTGTAATGATGTCTTTGTTTGTCACTTCCTCATAGGGCTTTTCTGTACACAGCTTATACTCATAGTTAAGTATTCATAAAAATACAAACAATATTACATATTAGACACATGTTATAGGGTTTAAAATACTTTTATGTATATATACATATATATGTATCAGCTTTTCATGTGGCCAACTTTAATTCAATCTATGGCAATAGCTATGTTGTCCTGAACATTAGCCAAGAATGATTCTGAACACATACCTAGAAATTATTCCTTGAGTACAGAGAAAGAAGTGGCACCTGAGCACTGCTAGTTTTGTCCCTCCACAAAAAATTTTTGAAAAAAATACTATGTATAAAACTCATTTAAAATGTGAGAGTGCTGGAATGCTAGAACTGTGGGTAATTCGTTTGACTTACATAAAGCTGACCCAGGTTCAATCCTTGACATCCCATACAGGAGTGATTTCTGAGCATAGAGCCAGGAGAAACTTCTATGATTCTCCAGACATAGAACCAAAAATAAAAAAATAAAACAAAGACAACATTTTAATTTTAACTTTAAAATATATGTATAAATAAGGCTTTGATTTTTGATGATCATTGGATTTATTTTATATTTTATTGTTTTGCTACTCATTTTCTTCTCAATAAAGAATAATTCAGTTTTTTGATGCATATGTTAGTAATTAGAGCTTACTACTGGGTTTGTGCTCATAAATTACTCCTTGTGAGACTTGAGGGACCATCAAAGATGATTGGTATCCAACCCTTTTTTGGTCACCTGCAGAGCAAGTGCCCTATCCATTGTACCATCACTATAACCCCTATATATTATTACTGTGATATTTTTATGTCCTCAAGAAGAGAATCATAGTTTAATTCTTTTAATTTTGGCATTCAAACAAAGAATTGCCTCTTTATTTTTTAAAAATATCAGTAAATTACATAATTTAAATTATGGTTTGCAAATACATATAACCATTCTTAGAAAATATAGAAACAAAAAAGTACTATATTTTATTCTCATTTATTGTTTCTGGTGTTTTTAACATATAATTCCTTCTATGCAAATATACTGTACATTTTTTCTTTATGTTGACATTTTTTTGACTGGGAATATAAAAACACAAGCTGTTGCATTATATAAACATTCTATTTTATTCATCTATGTGCATTAAAGATGGCACCAACTGTACAGGTTGCATGTTAAAATTTCTGTTTATAGGAACTGTACAAAGCTCTTATAGCAACCACATTTCCATAGCTTTACTATGTCTTTGAGATACCCAGTATCATGTGTCAATTATTTTTGAAAAGTAATATTTATTCTGGCTGACACTAGAAGTAATTTCTAAGTGAAAATTATGAAAAATTAAATAAAATATAGCCACTTCAATAAAACATCTCACACAGCATGTTGTTTTTAAACTGTTGGCTAGGTGTTTGAGAGAAGAAAAATGCTGTGGAAATCTTGAAAAGAGTGAAAGCTATTTTTTTAAGTATTATATGTCTTAAGTAATTGGAGTAAAATGCATTTGCTTGTTTATTTACTTATTTATTTCCTTTATTTAAACATCTTGATTACATATATGATTGTAATTAGGTTTCAGTCATGTAAAGAACACCGCCTTCACCAGTGCAACATTCCCACCACCAATGTCCCAAAACTCCCTCTATCTCACCCCATCCCCACCTGTACTCCAGACAGGCTTTCCAGTTCCCTCATTCATTCACATGATAATGGTAGTTCTCTATGTAGTTATTTCTATAACTGCACTCACCACTCTTTGTGGTGAGCTTCATGAAGTGAGCTGGAAGTTCCAGCTCTCTTCATTGTCTCTGAAGATTGTTGCAAAAATGACTTTTATTTTTCTTAAAACCCATAGATGAATGAGACTATTCTGCGTCTCTCTCTCTCTCCCTCTGACTTATTTCACTCAGCATGATAGATTCCATGTACATCCATGTATAGGAAATGTCATGACTTCATCTCTCCTGATGGCTGCGTAATATTCCATTGTGTATATGTACCACAGTTTCTTTAGCCATTCATCTGTTGAAGGGCATCTTGGTTGTTTCCAGAGCCTGGCTATTGTGAATAGTGCTGCAATAAATATAGGTGTGAGAAAGGGGTTTTTGTACTGTATTCTTGTGTTCTTAGCGTATATACCTAGGAGTGGAATAGCTGGGTCGATTGGGAGCTCAATTTCCAGATTTTGGAGGAATTTCCATATCACTTTCCATAAAGGTTGGACTAGATGGCGTTCCCACCAGCAGTGGATAAGAGTTCCTTTCTCTCCACATCCCCGCCAGCACTGATTTTTCTCATTCTTTGTGATGTATGCCAATCTCTATGGTGTGAGATGGTATCATATCGTTGTTTTTATTTGCATCTCCCTGATGATTAGTGATGAGGAGCATTTTGTCATGTGCCTGTTGGCCATTTGTATTACTTTTTTATCAAAGCATCTGTTCATTTCTTCTCCCCATTTTTTGATAGGATTAGATTTTTTTTTCTTGTAAAGTTCTGTCAGTGCCCTGTATATTTTGGATATTAGTCCCTTATCTGATGGATGTTAGGTGAATAGTCTCTCTCACTCGGTGGGTGGCTCTTGTATCCTGGGCACTATTTTTTGAGGTGCAGAAGCTTCTCAGCTTAATGTATTCCCATCTATTGATCTCTGCTTCCACTTGTTTGGAAAGTGCAGTTTCCTCCTTGAAGATGTCTTTAGTCTCAATGTCATGGAGTGTTTTACAGATGTGTTGTTCTGTATACCTTATGATATCAGGTTTGATGTCAACGTCTTTAATCCATTTGGATTTTACCTTCATACATGATGTTAACTGGGGGCCTATGTTCACTTTTTTGCAAGTAGCTAACCAATTCTGCCAGCCCACTTTTTGAATAGGTTTTCCCTGCTCCACTTAGGACTTCTTGCTCCTTTGTCAAAAATAAGGTGATTGTATGTCTGGGGAACATTGTCTGAGAACTCAAGCCTATTCCACGATCTGAGGGTCTGTCTTTATTCCAATACCATGGTGTTTTGATAACTATTGCTTTGTAGTACAGTTTAAAGTTGGGGGAAGTAATGCCTTCCATTTTCCTTTTCCTTAGGAGTGCTTTAGCTATTCGAGGGTATTTGCTTGTTAAAGAATATTTAGTATAAAATTTGAAACAACCCTTGAAACATTGCATGTTCTGATCCATGCTGATATTAATATATGCAGATTTATAACTCATATAGTGTGATCAATAAAGTAATTTTTTCTCATTTTCTTTTCTTTCATTCTCTTCCTTTTCTTCCTTCTTTTTTCCTACATTCCTTTATTTCTTTTTTCTTTCTATGTTTTCTTCCTTCCTTCTTCCTTCCTTCCTTCCTTTTCGTCACCTTTCTTTTCTTTCTTTCTTTCTTTCTTTCTTTCTTTCTTTCTTTCTTTCTTTCTTTCTTTCTTTCTTTCTTTCTTTCTTTCTTTCTTTCTTTCTTTTTTCTTTCTTTCTTTCTTTCTTCTTTCTTTCTTTCTTTCTTTCTTTCTTTCTTTCTTTCTTTCTTTCTTTCTTTCTTTCTTTCTTTCTTTCTTTCTTTCTTTCTTTCTTTCTTTCTTTCTTTCTTTTTCTTTCTTTCTTTCTTTCTTTCTTTCTTTTTTTTTCTTTCTTCTTTCTTTCTTTCTTTTCTTTCTTTCTTTCTTTCCTTTCCTTTTTTTTCTTTTCTTTTCTTTTCTTTTTCTCTTGTTTACATTCTCATCACTCCTCAGAACTCAAAATTTTCTCTAAGCTCAGTGATTATTCTTGTGAAGCTCTGGGATCAAGCCTTATTGGCCAGAAGCAAAGCAAAAGCCCTACTCACTATATTATTTTCCTGCTCCAACAAATGGAGTAAATTTTTGTCTCAAAAATTTTAAAAATAAAGTTCATAAGAAATAAACTTTAATATTGCACACAATGCAAGTGCCTATATAAAAGAGAATGTTAGTAGTGTAAATATTAATTGTAAAGGCCAAGGAGTGGGACGATGTTTGGGACACATTGAGGAATTGCTTTGAATAGGGAGGTGGAAATTTTTATCCCAGAGAGAAAGATTTAACTTCTCTTCCAATTGTGAAAAAGGCAGAAAATATTGAGCTAGAGATTGATATCAATTCCCAGAGCTCTAGAAAAGTAAACAAGTGAGTACAATAGGGAACCAGATGAATATGGAAGTAGCCTCAGTCAGCTCCAATCTCCATTTCTAAAGATCCATATTATTAAGTAATGGTTGATCATGAAACCATGCAGTTATGGGGGTTACCTTAAAAAAAGAGAGTTTCTGGATTATTTAAGTAGAATTTATACTTTATACTGGTGAGAATAAAATTTGACTTAATAAAATATGATTTAAAGAGAACTATGATATATCTTGCATTTTTGGTTGTGCACTAAAATTTTTACCTATTATGTAATTTATATATCTATTTATAATTTTATGAAAATGTGATGAAGAAATAGTCAGCTAGATTGAATATCTGATTTTGCTTAGATAAAAAGGAAATAAGTTATTACTGACACAAAAATTTTTCAGTGGGTCAGAGTGATGGTACAGTAGGTAAAGTACTTGCCTTGCATGGGACCAACAGAATTCTGTACCCAACACCTTTTATGGTCCTGTGAGACTACATGCAGTAATCCCTGAAGATATAATCAGGAATAAGTCTAGATCTCAGTTGCATATGGCTCTAAAACATAACAAACAAACAAAAAAGACAGAGAAGAAATAAAAATTCTTTAGTGTATAAATGCAAAAATATTTTAAATTATGACTTTGACATGACATTTTTTGCATGAATACATTTTATAGACACCATAAAATTGCATAAATTTATTTACTATTTTAATAATGTGTAAGGTAATATAATTTCTGCAATTTAACTAACTTAATGTCACTTTTCTCTAAGATTTTATTTTTAGGCATTTATATATGTTACACAGATATACAAGAAGTTAAATGTTTAATTACATGTAATCTGAAAAAAGTATGAGAATATTAATTGATAACTACACCATATACTTTATATTGAGCATACTTTGTTTTCAAGCTAGTTTAGAGAAACACTTAAAGGCATTTTTTGTTGTAATAATAGCTTAAATGTATGACCACACTGATACTAATCTACCTTCAAAAATATTTCTGCTTGCTTCAGCCTGGGAACTTTGATCCTCTCTGGCATCCTTCCCAAAAGGCTTGCCTTCTCCTGAGGTGAGTCATTTCACCCACAAAGGGGGAAGCCAGAGAAGTGCAGCCACTCTGCTTTGCTGTAACGCACACCACATAGTAGATGAGTACCACCACAACATGTAGAAAAATCCACAATACAAGTGTGACAATGGGGAAACAACGCAGGCCAAACCAGGCACAGAGTATGAAGATGGCAACTCTGATACGACCTAATTAGTCTCTCAGATATGGAGTTTAGAGAAAAATATGTTTACAGATTTCAAAGAAAACATAGATCAAGTTGAATGGAACACTAATAAGAATCAAGAGGATATGAAGATAGAAATCAGAAAACTTCAAACTGAAATAACAGGTCTGAAAAACTCAGTAGATGACTTGAAAATCTCAATAGAAAGTCTCTCAAATAGGGTAACAGCAGCTGAAGATAGAATTAGTGAGCTGGAAGATGAGATGCCTAAACAATTCCATACAGAAATTGGAAAAAAGCCTTAAAGCAGATGATCAGATAATGGAAAAATTATTCAAAGAATGTGGACAGATAAAATGGAAGTATTTGATAAGCTCAACAGAAATAATTTAAGAATCATTGGAGTCCCAGAGACCCAGAAAGAAAATCCCCAGGAAGAATCAACAGTCAAGGACATCATTACAGAGAAACTACCAGAGCTAAAGACTACAGGCAACCAAATCCTACATGATGGAAGAGTACAAGCTAAAAGAAACCCAAGGAAAAGCACCCCAAGACACAGCCTAGTCACAAGGACAAATCCTACAGATAGAGATAGAATACTAAAAGCAGCAAAATCAAAAAGGAAAATTACATTCAAGGGAGCATCCTTGAGATTTATAGCAGACCTGTCACATGAAGCCCTCAAGGCCAGAAGGCAGTGGTGGGACATAGTGACAGAATTCACTGAAATAAATGTTTCACCAAGAATATTGCATTCAGCCAGACTCACTTTCAGGTTTGAAGGAAATATACGTAGCTTGACAGATAAACAACAACTCAGAAACTTTGTGGACACAAAACCACCCTTAAAAGAAAAAATGAAAGGTCTACTTTAAAACAAGACTGATCAACAGACACACCAAACCTCTACACAGAGATGACATTAATTTCTATGACAATTATATCTCTCAATGTCAATGGACTAAATGCACCATTTAAGAGACACAGAGTGGCTAAATGGATCAAAAACAATGAATCCAACCTTCTGCTGCCTATAAGAAACACACCTGAATACTCAGAACAAACATAGACTCAAAAATCAAAGGCTGGAGGAAAATCATCCAAGGCAACAACAACAACAAAAATAAGCTGGAGAGGCCATAATCATATTAGATGGCACAGACTTTAGACTCAGAAAATTTGTAAGGGACAAAAATAGACATTTTGTACTAATCAAGGGATATGTAAAACAGGAAAAAATTACACTCCTAAATATATACGCATCCAATGAGGAACCAGCAAAGTATTTAATACAATTGTTGACAAATCTAAAAAATTATATCAATAATAACACAATAATTGTGGGAGACCTCAACACTGCCCTGTCACCCCTTGATAGTTCAACCAGACTAAAACCAAACAAAAATATATTAGATCTGAAAAAGAGAAATGGAATAAAGTGGTCTAGTAGATATTTATAGGGCAATCCATACTTAGAAACCTTGATACACTTTCTTCTCTAATATACTAGCTCATAAAACATATCTCCATAAAATCAAGAGGATAGAAATAGTACAGACTACCCTTGCTGATCACACGGCACTGAAATTATATGTAAACTACAAATGGACACAGAAGAAAAACTTTAACACCTGGAAATTAAACAGCTTACTACTGAACAACCAGTAGGTCAGAGATGAAATAAAAGAGGAAATCAAAACATTCTTGCAAACAAATGACAGTAATGACAAAAATTATTAGAATTTATGGGACATAGCAAAAGCAGTACTGAGAGGAAAATTTATAGGTTTGCAAGCACTCATCAGAAAGGAAGAAGGGGCCTACATGAATAGTTTAATGACACATCTTACAAAAATAGACAATGATCAACAAATGGAACCAAAATAGGTAGGCAGAAGGAAATAACAAAACTTAGAGCAGAAATCAATTAAGTAAAAAATCTAGTAAACAATCCAAAAGATCAACAAAAACAAAAGTTGGTTCTTTGAAAAAATAAACAAGATTGATAAACCTCTGGCAAAACTCACAAATAAATCAAGAGACAGAAACTTGATAAATCAAATTGAAAATAAAAAGGAGGATAGCACTACATATATTGCAGATATTCAAAGGGTAATCAGAGACTACTTTTAGAAACTCTATGCCATGAAACATGAGAATCTGGCAGAAATGGACAAATTCTGGATTCTTATAACCTGCTAAGGTTAAATATGAATGAGGTAGCATATCCAAACAGCCCCATCACTACTGAGAAAGTTAAAATGATTATCAAAAATCTTCCTAAAAACAAAAGCCCAGGCTCAAATGGACTCACTAATGAATTTTTTAAAAACTTTCAAGAATAACTTCTACCAATACTTTTTAGGCTCTTTACTAAATTGAAGAAGCAGGAACACTTCCAAATAGTTTCTATGAAGCCAACATCACCTTGCTACCAAAACCAGAGAGATGCTGCCAAAAAAATAAAGAAAAGAAAATTAAAGACCATTATCCCTGATGAACACAGATGCAATGATCCTCAACAAAATTCTGGCAAATTGAATTCAATGCATGTTCAAGAATATCATTCACCATGACCAACTAGGTTTCATCTCAGGAAAGCAAGGATAGTTTAACATTCATAAATCAATCAACATAATACATCATATCAACAAAAAGAAAAACAAAAATCATATGATCATATTGATAGATGCAAATAAGGTCCAACACCCATTCGTGATAAAAATCCTCATCAAGATGGGAATCAAAGGAACTTTTCTCAATATAGTCAAGGCCATCTACTACAAGCCAATGGCAAATATTATTATTAATGGAGATAGATTAAAAGACTTTCCCCTAAAAGACAAGGCTGCCCTCTCTCACCACTCATTCAACATAGTACTGGAAGTACTTGCCATAGTGATTAGGCAAGATAAAGATATCAAGGGCATCCAGATAGGTAAGGAGGAAGTCAAGTTCTCACTGTTTTCAGATGACATGATACTCTACTTAAAAACCCTAAGGACTTTGTCAAAAAGCTTCTAGAGGGGCCAGAGAGATAGCATGGAGGTAAGGCATTTGCTTTTCATGCAGAAGGTCATTGGTTCGAATCCCAACATCCCATATGGTCATCTGAACCTGCCAGGAGAAATTTCTGAGCGTGGAGCCAGGAGTAACCCTTGAGCACTGCTGGGTGTGACCCAAAACCAAAAAAAAAAAAGCTTCTAGAAACCATAGATTCATATTGCAACGTGGCACACTATAAAATTAACATGCAAAAATCAATGGCCTTCTTACCTTCTTATACACTAATAATGATAGAGAAGAAATGGACATTAAGAAAACAATTCCATTCACATTAGTGCCCCACAAACTCAAATATCTTGGGGTCAACTTAACTAAAGAGGGGAAGGACCTATACAAAGAAAACATTAAAACCCTACTTTAAGAAATTAGAGAGGACACAAAGAAATAGAGACACATACCCTGCTCATGAATTGACAGGATTTATATCATTAAAATGGCAATACTCCCCAAGGCATTGTGCAGATTTAATGAAATCCCTCTAAAGATACCAGTGGCATTTTTCAAAGAAATGAAATTCATTTGGAACAATAAACACCCACGAATAGCTAAAGCAATCCCCAATTTTAAGTTGTATTATAAAGCATTAGCTATCAAAACAGCATGATATTGGTATAAAGACAGATCCTCAGATCAGTGGATAGGCTTGAGTACTCAGAGAATATTCCCCAGACATACAAGAACTAATCTTTGATAAAGGGGCAAGAAATCCAAAATGAAGCAAGAAAAGCCTCTTCTACAAGTAACGTTGGCACAACTGGTAGGCCACAGGCAAACAATTGAACTTGGACCCCCAGCTAACACCATGCACAAAGATCAAATCCAAATGGATTAAAGACATTGATATCAGGCCTGAAACAAGAAGGTATATAGAACAACACATAGGTAAAACACTATATAATATTGAGACTAAAGGCATCTTCAAAGAGGAAACAGTACTCTCCAAACAAGTGGAAACAGAGAAAAACAGATGGGACTATATTAAGCTGAGAAGCTTCTGTACCTCAAAGGAAATCGTGCCTAAGATATGAAAGCCACCTATAGAATGGGAGAAACTATTTACCCAATACCCATCAGATAAGGGGCTAATATCTAAGATATACAATGTACTGACAAAACTTGATAAGAAAAAATATATAACCCCATCAAAAATATGGAGAATTGAACAGACACATCCTCAAAGAAGAAATACAAATGGCCAAAAGGCACATGAAAAATGCTAATGTCACTTATCATTAGGGAGATGAAAATCAAAACTACAATGAGGTAGGTACCATCTCACACCACAGAGAGTGGAACACATCATAAAGAACAACAATCAGTGCTTGTGGGGATATGGAGAGAAAGAAACTCTTATTCACTGCTGGTGAAAATGCCCTCTAGTCCAGCCTTTATGGAAAACAATATGAAATTCCTCAAAAAACTGGAAATTGAATTCCCATATGATCCAGTTATTCCACTCCTAGGGATATACCCTAGGAACACAAAAATACAATATAAAATCCCTTCCTAATACCTATATTCATTGCAGCACTATTTACAATATCCCGAATCTGGAAACAAGATGCCCTTCAACAGAGGAATGGCAAAAAAACTGTGGTACATATACACAATGGAATATTATGCAGCCTTCAAGAGAGATGAAGTTATGAAATTTTCCTATTCATGGATGTACATGGAATCTTTCATATTAAGTAAAATAAGTCAGATGGAGAGAGATAGACACAGAATAGTCTCACTCATCTATGAGTTTTAAGAAAAATTAAAGACATTACTTTAATAAGGCCCAGAGACCAACTAACATGACAATGTTAAAGAATGAGAGAAGTAGAATGCCTGTCTCGAATACAGGCAGGGGTGGTGGAGGAGGAGGAGGTGGTGAGAATGTTGCACTGGTGTTTTGTTTATAACTGAAACCCAACGATGAACATGCTTGTAATCATGGTGCTTAAATAAAGATTTATATTAAAAAAAGGAAAAGAAAAATCTTTCTCCAATAAAGGTAGAGAGAGAAGAAAAATATATATACCCAAGAGACAGAAATGAGAGAGAGGATAAAGTAGGGTGAGATGGGACATTGGTGGAAGGAAATGTGCACCACTGGTGAAGTGTTTTATACATTGTATGGCTATAATTCATTCATAAACCATTTTATCTGTGAAAAAATAAAACAAATGTACTATGAACAACCTTGTAAACATGGTAATTAAATTTCAAAAAAGAAAATTCTCCCAAATCTTAGGAATTTTTTGTTTCTTTTTCACATGGAACAAATGTTTAGAGGAAGAGTATCTAGGAGTCTATGATCTATACATCCACTTGAATTAGACCAGGAGGCAAGGGTGTTATATGTGATACTAGTATGACCCAAGCCAAACACAAGCATTTTCTATGTATACAATACTTTAACGACTTTTTTATACTCTTTATTAAATATTTTTATTATTTAATTACAATGAGAAACAGAGTTAAAAGTTATTGGTAGTTGAGTTTTGGTAATACAATGTTCCAAAATTAGTCTTTGCATCAGAGTTCACTTCCTGCCACCAATGTTCCAAAATTTGTTTTTTTCACCAGAGTTCACTTTCTGTTACTAATTTCCCAAGGTATTGCCCCATTGGACAACTCTACTTCACCTCAGCCTGCATCCACATCTTTACCACATTTTTCTTTTAGGCATTGTGGTTTGAATTGCTACTGTTACATGTATTCCAGCGTATCATTTTACTTCATTTAAATGTCCACTTTTTTCCCAGAGTTATCATGTCCAACTATTACTGTCATCTGTCTTACCTACACTTCCCATCATTTCTATTTTCAGAATTTTTTATACCTCACATATAAGTACGATTATTCTATGTGTATACCTCTTCCTCTGACTCATTTCATTCAAGATGATACTTTCCATGTTTATCCACATAAAAGAAAATTTTATGAGTTATTTTTTTTAACAGCTGCAGATTACTCCATTGTGTAGATATACCAGTTTCTTTAGACATTCATTTATTTTTGGACACTTGGGTTGTTTCCAGATTCAGACTACTGTGAATAGTGCTTTAATGGACATGTTTGTAATGCATTTTCCTTATTGTATTTGTTGTCCCCTAGTGTATATTTCTAGGAGCAGTAATGATGGATCAAAAGGAAACTCAATTTCTAGCTTTTTAAGTAAATTCCATGTTGTTTTTTTTTTAAGTGTCTGGACCAGTCTATATTTTCTACCAGCAGAGACAGTCTCTTTCTCCCTACATTTATGCCAATACTGGATGCTCTTGTTCTTGTCAGCCAGTCTCTGTGGAATAAGGTGATTATTGTATTATTGTTTTGATTTCCATATCCCTGATGATGTGTGGAGAATTTTTCATGTGTGCCTTGGTCACATGTATTTCTTCTTTGAGGATATTTATCTCTTCTTCCCAGTTTGATGAGTGGAAAGTTATTTTCTTATTAAGCTCTACAAGTGCCTGATATACTTAGATATTAATCCATATTAGGTGAACATTATGTGAATGAATTCTCCAATTATATGAATGATCTTTGCATTATGGTCATCATTCCCTTTAAAGTACAGCAGCTTCTTGGTTTACTGTAGCCTTGATTGTTTATTTTTGCTTTCATTTGCTTGGTCAATGGTGTTTCATTATTTAAGATGCTTTTAGCTACCATGCATGGAATATTCTTTCTCCATTTTTCTTATATGAACTTATGGTTTCAGATCTGATTTTAAAGTCCTTAACACATTTTGACTTGACCTATGTGCATAGTGTTAGAGATCTGACTTCATTTCTTTCATGTAGCTGATCAATATTCCCAATACCACTTGTCAAACAGGTTTTCCTTGCTCCACTTCTTTTTATTTATTTATTTTTTGCTCCTGGAAATTTGTTCAGGATATTCAATTCTATTTCATAGTTCTGGGACTCTGTCTTTATCCAATGCCATGTCATATTAATTACTACCATTTTGAAGCATAGTTTGAAGTTTAGAAAAGTGATGTTCCCCAATTTCTTTCCAAAGATTGCTTTATCTATTAATGGAGGTTTATTTTTCCATATGAATTTCAAGAGCGTTTGACTTAATTTTTTGAATAAAGTAATATGTATTACTTTATAAAGTAATACAATTTTAATTATAATATAATATTATAATTACATATATGATATGTATCCTTATATACTGCATTTTCCCAGAACAATACTTTTGGTGGGGACATTGTATTTATGATGTTAAACCTCTTAATACATGAGCAATGAATTCATTTCCATTTCTTCTTATTTCAAGTAATTTCTTGTAGTCTTCTTTGTATAGGTCCTTTACCTCTTTAGTTAAGTTTATACCATGCATTTGATTTTTTGAGGTACAATTTTGAATTAAACTGTTTTGCTAATATTTTTCTTCTCCTTCATTATTTGAATGTAAAAATGCCAGGGATTTTTGTGCTGACACCCCATTAGGTGCATATATATTCAGGAATGTGAGTTCTTCATAGTGGATATGTCCTTTGGTCATTAGGAATTGACCTTTATTGTTTCTTGTAATATTTTTGAGCCTGAAATCTATGTTGACTGATATTGTATGGCCACCCTAACTATATTCAAGGGGTTATTTGTTGAATAATTCTCTCAACTCTTGACTTTAGTTTGTACTAGTGCTGACTGTTCAAATGTGTTTTTTATAGGCAGCAGAATGTTGGGTTCAATTTTCTAATCCACCCTGTAACTAACTTTCTTTTAATTGATGTGATCATTCCATCGATTTGATAGATTATTGTCATGAAGTTTTGTGTCATCTTTCTATAGACGTTTGGTGTATTTGTGGGGGGATTGTCTTGTCTTAAAGTAGGCCCTTTAGTTCTTTTCTTAGTTCATGAGCTGTTTATTTGTGAAGTTGTGTATAATTCCATCAAACCTGAATGAGTCTGACTAGGTAAAGTATTCTTAGTGAGGCATGCATTTAACTCAGTTCTTTCACTATATCCATTCTACTATGGTCTTTAGGTTTGGGTGCTTTCGTTTGGTAAATCTGTATATATTAAGGATGCTCCTTTTTTATATGTAATTTTATTTTTATGATCTTGTTGCTTTCAATACTTTATCTCTGTCTATGGTTTTTATCATTGTGGTTAGGTTGTGCCTTGAATATTTTTATTTAAGTTATTGGTTCTCTTCAGGTGTCCAGAATATGGAGGCATGCATTTTCCAAATATAAAACTCTCTCTGCAATGTCTTTCACTATAGTTTCTCATAGGTATTTTATTCCTACCTCTTTGGAATTCTAGTAATTCTCTTTTTTTGTTTGTTTTTTGTTTTTGGACCACACCAGTAATGCTCAGGAGTTACTCCTGACTATGTGCTCAGAAATCGCTCTTGGCTTGGAGGACCATATGGGACACCAGGGGATCCAACCTAGATCTATCCTAGGTTAGCATAGGCAAAGCAGAAGCTTTCCCACTTGAGCCACCACTCCAGCCCCTGATTCTTATGTAGTTTCTCTTGAACTCACCCCAAAGTTCCTTGTCTGCTCAATTTATTTTGAGGTTCCTTTTCATTTTTTTATCTTCTGTTGTTTTCTGAAGGTTTGAACTTCATATTCGAGCTAAGTATTCAGTCTTCAGCACTTATTACTCTGCTAGACTTTTCAATGAGTTTTTCATTTTGCTTACTAAGTATTTCAGTTGTGACATTCCTGTTTGCATTTTTATTACTTATGTGCTCATTTTGTCCTGTGATTTATTAAAAGAACTTTCCATTATTGTTTTTGATATAATTGAACATCTTAGACAATTTCACTCTGAATTCTAGTTCAGAGTGGTTATTCAGGGCATTCGCACTGATTGGGTCTGCAAGATTATGATTTTCACCCAAAAGGTATGATAGGATTTTATGCTATTTTATCCAGATTATTTTTGTATTCAAATCTTTAGACACTCCTAACACTTAGAATGGAAACTCCACTCCACTCTCTTGGAGAAAATCTCTTATTCAAGTGATGTTAAAATCAATCCATTCACTTTTTTGAAAAGTCATTTTCCCTTCTTTTGGCTTTTTTTTTTTTTTTGCATTGTGATGGTATCAAATTGCAACTACTTAACCATGCAATTTAAATAGCATGCTTTTGTGGTTATAGGAAATCTTAATATTTTCAAATCTTAATATTTTCAAATTCAGGATGTTTCTTTACTTTGTCACTGTCAGTATTTACCACTTAGTTTTGAAGAAGTTTATGTATGTGAGAAATTATGTTGCATTTTCCTAACTGGTTGACCTGCTAAGAAGTCCACACTACTGGGCATGGTCCCATACAGTGTGATAGCTATCAATCTATATTTTTAGGCAGGTTAGTTAGCTCTGCCTGCAGGTGGTGGGCTGTCTCCCATCTTTATTAACTCTTGGCCTATAAAAAGTGCCTTTTACCTAGTCTTTAATGGCTGATCAGTCAGTTTTTTTTATTCTCAGGGGGATAGGAGTTATTTGTTTCATCCCCACAACTCTTTAGTTTTTCATTTTCAAAGAAAGGAAGTTTGTTATGTTCCTTATTCCACTCGATGTCTTACCCTCTTCTGTTAACCAAATGATCTTTGTTTGCACTTGCACAAATGCTCAGGTCAAAAGTCTTTTTTTTTTTTTTTTTGGTCTTTTTTCCTTTTTAAAGGTAACGCTAAATACTTTTATTTGTTTACATTTGCTTCTGCTATATACTTTTTTCTATGTAATACTTCCTTAAAATATGGATTGGAGTTAACACAGTTTCCAATTCCTATAGTTTGAACATTTTTAATGGAAAAATATGATGCTTAGTCTTCAATTCAACTATCAGTTCAACTATCATATAAACTTTGATCCTTTACTGAAGTAATATTCACTGTGGGAATGAGTAATAGACTGGCAGCACTGAGGTACCTAAGGACACTCAGTGAAAAATTCTAGTAAGAAAATAATTAGGATTGCTCTGCTCCCCTCAGCCTTCTCTCCCTAAAGTATTCTGAGTCTGCATTCCCTAGTCCCCACATACACCCTAGCAGGATGAAAATGGCAAACAGGAAAGTTCACAGAGCCTCACCCACCTATAGATAACTACCTCTGATCATTCTAGCTCAGTCTTATACAGCACTAGTCTTTAGGGACCTGCTCTCCATTGCAATGTCATTAGGAGAGCCCCCTGTTGCAATGTTTTCAAAATAAAGAATAGATTTCTCCTTGATGATTTGGACAAGCTTTCCTGATTCCGTAGGAGAAATCTGAACATCCTGAAGTTTGTACACTTCCTAATCCATTATTCAAATCCTTAGACACTCCTAACACTTAGAATGAAACCTCCACTCTGTTCCCTTGGGAGAAAATCTCTTATTCAAGTGATGCCAAAAATCAATCCATTCACTCTCATGAAAAGATGTCATTTTTCCTTCTTTTGGCTTTTTTTTTTTTGCATTGTGATGGTATTAAATTGCAACTACTTAAACATGCAATATAAATAGCATGCTTTTGTGGTTATGAGAAATCTTGATATTTTCAAATTCACTTCCCCTTCCCCCTACCCCACCGTTATCTTTGATGGCCTTTTAATTAACAGACAGACAGTTATGCACTCTCATAAGAGAGGATAATTACTCATGAAAGACTATGTTTCAATTTTATATTCTGAGAAATAAAATTACATGTGAGTGATCACACACAACTCAGTAGAACCCTTCCTTAAATTTTAGAAGGAAAAAAAAGCAGATCATTTGTTAGAATCAAGTATATGCTTAACTGATTTTCACCATGACTATAACCCATGTTAGCCACTTATCAATGACAGAACTCTAACTTTTGTACAGGGTTTAAGAAGAAAAAAAGGGGTGTTCAGATTGTATAATTAGACTATGATGGTCACCTGTAAACTAACATGAAACCAAATGAATTTTCTTATTGTGAATGTAGAAAAACTCATCTCAATGTCTCTTTCCAGTAGCTTTCACCTGGAAGGACCTGGGATTTATTTCACTAGGGTACACATAGAAAACACACATTTCAGAATGTAAGTTTTAGGATTATATCGATAGTATAGTAGGCAAGATATTTGCCTTGTGTGTAGCTGACCCAGATTCAATCCCCAGTCTCCCATAAAGACAGTGTAAACACCTAGCACTGCTGGGTGTGGTCCCCAAACAAAAACAAAAAAAATCAACAATGTTAATTTTATCTTGCTTCTGTTTTTGTCTCTGCTGATCCAGGTTCCTTTTCCATAACAACTCTTTTCACCAGAAAAGATGATGTTTCTTGACATAGAATATCATATGACTGCCTTTCGGGTCTTTCGATACTTCTCAATAGACATAGTTATTAATGTTTTATTTTAAATGAAAAACTTTTTGCTAGAGGAGACCTTGCCTTCAAAGATAACAATATTGTTTCAATTATTTGCTGCTACTGTGTTCCCCTGAAATAATAAAATGTCTTGCTTTTACTCCACCGTCGAACAGTACTCTGAGCTGAATGGACAGGGTAGATGCTCTTCTTAGCTCTGAGTATCTCCCAAGGGAAAGGAACAGCTCATATGTAATATTTATTTTCTAAGCACAGAAGCTCACAGAGTGTGAGCTTCATTTCCACACAATGCTTTGCTTAAATAAAACTACCTTATTTTTTTTCCTGAGAGGAACACGAAGACGGTGATAAGATTTGGATGTTGTGATTTTATTCATTCAGTTAAAGGTTCTTTAGAGTGACCTAGAGAAAAATGAAATGTGAATGTGACCTGCAAGAATTAAACTGAGTTGAAGTGTGAATGTATAAAATGGAAAAAAATACCATCTTCTGTTTTATAACCATCTATACATAATAGTCAGTTTTGTTGCTGTGATTGTCCCTGACCCCATATCAGTTTTATCAATGGCAAGTTGCTTAGTTAAATAGCTCTACCAAACCTATTATAATGCATTATTACATTTTTATATAATATTTAAAATAATTTAATCTTATTTTTATTTATAGAGTGATCCACCTACTTGATTATTAATCAAACTTGGACATACTGCAGTTTTCTCATTTTCTCTCCTAATATCTTATCACAGCATCTTCTCTATATCTGACTGTGAACTTAATTTTTATCTAACAGAGGTAATTTAGTCTATCTGAAATTTAAAAATGATCAAAAGCATAGCTCCCTATTGGTTCCTAAAACTTTCTTTAAAAATAATTACTGTGGTGTTATAAAATCACTTACCTTAGCTCTGTATATTTTTGTGAACATTTTCTTCCTAAAATATTAGCAAGAACTTTCCTTTTTTAATATTTATTTAAACACCTTCATTACAAACATGATTGTAGTTGGGTTTCAGTCATAAAAAGAATACCTTTCTCAGCAACATTCCCATCACCAATGTCCCCAGCTTTCCTCCTTCTCCCTCCTTATGCTGAGTAAAATAAGTCAGAGGGAGAGAAATAGACACAGATTAGTCTCACTCATTTATTGGTTTTAAGAAAAATAAAAGGCATTATTGTAATGTTTCCCAGAGACAATAGAGATAAGGCCTGGAAAGCTGAGCTCACGAAATGAAGCTCACTACAAAGAGTGGTGAGTGCAGTTAGAGAAATAACTACACTGACAACTATGGTGACAATGTCATGAGTGAGAGAAGTAGAATGCCTGTCACGAATACAGGCAAATCAGGGGGATTCAAAAACTTTCTTTTTCCCCTTACTTCTAGACTTATTGGAAGCTGAAATCTATTTCATAGCATCATATCTGTCTATCAATTTCTTTTATTTAAAAAAAATAAACAGAATAGCATATAAAAGACCTAAGGAAAAATTGGTATAATTAAGAATTAAAAAAAAAACACAAAATATGTTTTTAGGAAGTGAAGAGATAGTATCACTCTGTTGATTTATGTGATTGATATAGTATGTATTACTGTGTACTCCAAACATAAAAAGCTTTAAACTTCTTTTATATCAATTACATATATGCATATAAACATATGGGGAATATAAACAATTGTTAGAAATGGTTGAACATAGAACATAAATTATCTTGTTCTACCTCATATTTCTATTTCTTTATACAAATTCTATTTAGAAAAGGAAAAAAAATGGATAGGATCCAGGGGCCAAGCAGTCTCAAGAGTACTGACTGGAAATAAAAAGTGCTCAGACCTAAAACCTCAATCCAAAGTCAACTACAATAGAATCAAGAAACCAAAATTATAACAAGCAATACACAAAATAGACCTGTTACACTAGCAGTCCAGGGGTCTAAGGGTATGGGATGCATGCTATGGGGTGGAGGAACTATGGGTGGAGTAAGGTCAACACTGGTGGTGAAATGGCCCTAATTTACTGTCACTATGTACTTGAAATACAACTGTGAAAGATTTATAATTTACATTGGCTCAATAGAAGTTAAAAAAAAAAGAAATGGTTGAGCAGATAATACCTTAGGATATCTAGCAATAGTGATGAAAATAGCCTCATTCTATATTGCAAATAACAGCCAAATTTATTACATTATTTCTGAGGGAAAAAAAGTCACCTTTGCAGAATTTATTAGTTCAATTTAGCTTGCTTCTTGACTCAGCAATGCCTTACCTGGGAACTAATCTTGAGGAGTATGGGACACTTCAATATGCAAAGATATGTAAAGATATGGATAGATATGGAAAGAAAATGAATTAATGTATTTGTATGCACTACTTACTATAGTCATTTATTGTAATAATAGAGTAATAAAGAAAAAGCAATAGAATTTAAAGAAAATAATTTTATTTATTTATTTATTTTTCTTTTTTGGGGCCACACCCAGAGACACTCAGGGGTTACTCTTGGCTATGCACTCAGAAATCACTCCTGGCTTGGGGGACCATATGGGATGCCGGGAGACGAAACCACTGTCTGTCCTAGGTTAGCACGTGCAAGGCAAATTCCCTACCGCTTGTGCCACTGTTCCAGACCCAGGAAATATTTATTTTAAGTGCGACAATTATGGGACCTTTGGAATTATTCAAATAAGTGATGATATAAAGAAATAAATGTTAAAATAAATGTGAAAAAGTTTATAACATAGAATACAGGAATAACTCAAAGAGTTATACACATGCCTTACTAACATATGGTCCTAAGTTCAGTCTCCAGAACACACAGGACCATGGACATTCAATATTTATTCTTGAGCCTCTACTGAGAAGTGGCCTGGATGGCTATAGTGGTTGCCTACAAGGCTGGACCTGAGTTATATGGTATTATCAGGTGTCAGCACTGAACTTTCCAGCCTGTTTGTCTAAATATCACTTGAAGTGACCCCTGGGACTCCTGAACACTGTTTGGAACTCCCCCCCAAATAAACTTTAATATCATGTATTGTTTAAATCAGTATCAGTCTTGTTCAGAAAAAATATTACATTTGTAAGAGAAGGCATAAAGTGATAAATGAAGAAAATGTGAGTAATAACTGTTTTTCAATGATGAACAAATAAGCAGAATTTTTAATTTTTTTCAGTTGTAGTTTTTTAATTATCTAAGGATAAAAATCTATAAAACAAACTAATTACATTTATTATTAGATTATTATTAATAATATGTTTTATTATTATTATTTTGTTTAGGAATCTGGGAAACCCAATATCAATTGGACATTGGTTTGATGCAGATGCTGGAGGATATGGGACTTCTTGAGCCCTGAGTCCATCTGTGACCACCCGCACTTCCCTTGCCTATTTTGCAAGGTGCTTCCAGAGCCTCAGCAGGTGATACTTAGAGGGTCATGTGGTACTGTGGAATAAACTGAATAAAATGCTCTCTCTTAACCCCAGAAAGTCCCTTTTATTTTATTATTATTTAATTTTGAGGAAGGCTTTGTGTCACAGCAGATGATACTCATGGCTTAGTTCTAGCTCTATGCTCAGGAGTGACCCTTGGTGACACTCAGCAATCATGATTGGTGTTGGGGCTTTGAACCAATGTAAAGGATACTTCAAGAAAAGTTCTGAATTATCTGTCCAGTCTGTAAATAATGATCATGATGATGATAATAACAATAATGTAACTATTTCTGAAATAAATTGAAAAGCAGAAAAACCTATTGATTTCAATTTAAGATAATCATTATTTCTTAATGTACTCCATTTATCACTATCATTTTCTTGAACATGTTATTATCAAATACATGTAATTATTTTAATTGCAATAAATGTAAAGTATGTCATTTAATTTCAAATGTATCAACATACATTTAAAATGTGGTATTAAAACAATAATGGAAAATGGAGAGATAACATTACTTCTTAGAACTTGACACTGATTAATTGAACATTAACAGTACATCCAGAAATTGTACACACACACACATATGTATATATTTATGTTGTTTAGTCATTAAAGTTTATTTCTATCATCATCATCATACAGAAGCAGTTAAAACTCAAGTAATAAGACAGTCTAATGTCAATCAATAAATGTAATAAAGCCAAATTTGAGAAATTATATTCTCCAAAGTGTGTTTAAATTTATGTTTGATGTGAGGTGTGTAAGAAAAGAATATAAAGGGGCTAGAGCGATAGTGCAGCAGTAAGGTGTTTGCCTTGCATGTGGCCCACTCAGATGCAATCCCAGACATCCTATATGATCCCCCTAGCCTGCAGGGAGCAAGCACAGAGCCAGGAGTAATCCCTGAGCACCACCTGGAGTAGCGAAATTCCCCATCAAAGAAAAAAGGGGGGGAAAGTTTTAGACCAATTTTAGTAAACATTGTCCTGCTAAGTTTGAATCATATTTTGAATATAAGATATTTTATTCTCAAGGTAATGAGAACATATTTGTAGTCAAGAAATATTATTCTAATAATGAAGAATTATTTAAGATATCTATGAAGGAAATGCAATAAAAACTTTAAATATAGAACCAGAGAAATAACACAGTGATAGGGCATTTGCCTTGCATGCAGCCGACCCAGGACAGATCTGGGTTCAATCCCTGGCATCCCATAAGGTCCCTTGCGCCTTCCAGGAGCAATTCTAACTGCCAAGTCAGGACTAACCCCTAAGCACTATTAGGTGTGGCCACAAAATCAAATAAACAGGAAAGAAAAAAAGAAAGAAAGAAGAAAAAGAGAGAAGAAAGAAAAAGAAGAAAGAAAGAAATAAGAAAGAAAGGAAGGAAGGAAGGAAGGAAGGAAGGAAGGAAGGAAGGAAGGAAGGGAAGGAGGGAAGGAAGGAAGAAAGAAAAAAGAAATAAAAAAGAAAGAAAGGAAGGATGGAAGGAAGGAGGAAGGGAAGGAAGAAAGAAAAAAGAAAGAAAGGAAGGAAGGAAGAAAAAAGAAGAAAGAAAGAAGAAAAAGAAAGAAGAAAAAAGAATGAAAGAAAGAAAGAAGAGAAGAGAAGAAATAAAGATGAAAGAAAAAAAGAAAAAAAGAAGAAAGAAAGAAAGAAAGAAAGAAAGAAAGGAAGGAAGGAAGGAGGCAAGAAAGAAAAAAGAAAGGAAGGAAGGAAGGAAGAAAAAAGAAGAAAGAAAGAAAAAGAAAAGAAAAAGAAAAGAAAAAGAAAGAAGAAAGAAAGAAAGAATAAAGAAAGAAGAGAAGACAAGAAATAAAGAATGATGAAAGAACAAAAGAAAGAAAGAAAGAAGAAAGAAAGAAAGAAAAAAGAAGAAAAAGAAAGAAGAAAGAAAGAGAGAGAAAGAGAAAAAGAAAGAAAGAAAGAAAGAAGAAAAATAAAGAAGAAAGAGAGAAAGAAAGAAAGAAAGAAAGAAAGAAAGAAAGAAAGAAAAGAAAGAAAGAAAAGAAAAGAAGAAGGAAGGAAGGAAGGAAGGAAGGGAAGGAAGGAAGGAGGAAGAAAGAAAGAAAAAAGCTAGGAAGGCAGAAAGAAAAAAGAAGAAAGAAAGAAAAAGAAAAAGAAAGAAGAAAGAAAGAAAGAATAAAGAAAGAAGAGAAGACAAGAAATAAAGAATGATGAAAGAACAAAAGAAAGAAAGAAAGAAGAAAGAAAGAAAGAAAAAAGAAGAAAAAGAAAGAAAGAAAGAAAGAAAGAGAGAGAAAGTGAAAAAGAAAGAAAGAAGAAGAAAAATAAAGAAGAAAGAGAGAAAGAAAGAAAGAAAGAAAGAAAGAAAGAAAGAAAGAAAGAAAGAAAGAAAGAAAGAAAGAAAGAAAGAACAAGAAGGAAAGAAAAGAAGGACAGAAGGAAAAAAGGAAGATAGGAAAAATGGAAAAGAGAAAGGTAAAGGAAGGAGGAAGGAAGAAAAAAGGAAGGGAGGAAGGACAAAAGGAAGGAAGAACAAATGGGAGAAATGTTCTCTCTCAAGATATATATATATATATATTGAAGCCATGGGACCTATCTATGACAATACTGATTGAGAGATATTACTGATTTTTTTCACATCCTTCCTGTGTGAGGACTCATTACTGGTTCTGTGATCAGGGATCATTCCTGAGCCATATATATATTCAATATATATATATATATATTGAAGCCATGGGACCTATCTATGACAATACTGATTGAGAGATATTACTGATTTTTTTCACATCCTTCCTGTGTGAGGACTCATTACTGGTTCTGTGATCAGGGATCATTCCTGAGAGTGTTCAGGAAACCATGTGGTGTATCAGTTATCAAAAGCAGGTCAGCTCTGGCCCCAGGCTACAAATTTAAGTTACACTAAAGAGCCATCATAATCTGCTTCTGATATGAAACAATAGTGGAATAGAACATGTTTAGTAATAATAGATTTCTGGCTTAAGAGTTCTTAGATAGTTATTTAATTAAAGTTAATTTTATTAAAGACTATTTAATAAATATTTAAAATTATTTTTATTTGCCTTTTGTTAATACACATAAATATGTAAATTCTGTTATAAATTTTGTTAACGGATTGAATATTATTTGATATTTTGTTAATAAATTTATTGAGAAACAGTGCCTAACAAAAAACATTTGCTGCATATCATTTACCTTTCCATGGTAGCTCTTCAAGACTTTCCCTGATTTTCTCAAGCTCTCACTCCTGAAAAATCTCAAAATGTCTTCCCTAAAACGCAGATTTCACAGAATCCTGTGCAGCAACAGGAGTCTATGGTAAAAATAAGCTGAGGAACACTATAGACACAATACAATATGGTGACATGCATAGAAACTTTTGGAAATATTTTGTGTTATAAATATTGGCTCATCCCAGTGTTTTTTAGACACTTCACTTCAGTGTTTATATATGCATCTTATATGTACGTATAAATATGAAGCCTACATTTTGTGAGCTGAAATTCTTTCAAGGAAATAGAGAAATGGGGTATATGCATACATTTAATATAAATTTCATATGCATATATTCTTATCTATACTAGATGTACATATGCACATATACAATATATATGAGATAAGAGAGACAAAATTCCAAGGAATTGGCTTATTCAATTGTGGCGACTGGCAAGTCTATAATCGACAGGGAAGACAGACAGGAGAAAAATTCAAGCTTTCTGTTGTGGTTTTAAGGCAGAATGTTTTCTAATTCGGGAAGCTAGTTTTTGTTCTTGAGGATTTTTGCTGATTCAATGAAACCCACTTACATAATTGAGGGTAATGTTTACTTATAATTGACTGATTGACATCCAATAAATCTTCACAGCAACCTTTAGACAAACGTTTCATCATCACAGCATGTGTACACGCAGATGCAATTCATACCACCTTGTGCTAATTATCACATATAGGGTATAATTTGAAATATCTAATTCAAATAAAATTCTACCTAAATGGAAAAAATTTAAATTAACCTATTAAGGTCAAATATGTTTAGAACGAGTTTTAGCTTTCTCCTTATTTCTTCTTATCTCCTCAGAGACTTCAGTTAGTAGTCATTAGCTTTGCTTTGAAATGTGGTGTGAACTGAACTCTTCCATGACCAGGCAATGTTCTAAATTTTCAGCTGAAAAGAAAGAAAGTAGGTAATTTTATAGAAATGAGTTATCACATTTTAACTAGGTTAGAGCTGATGAAACTTTTCTGATGATCCCATTTACCGTTATTAAAAGTTAGAAGCAGCATCTAAAGGAAAAGGGCTACTACTAGTTCCCATTGTCAGCATGTGACAACAAGCAATTCAAAAATGGACTGACATCAGACTATATAATTTTATTTAACTATCATTCTGTCACCCATAATTCTTATTATCCCATCAATAAACTTGTGTCTCCATTCCAGAGTGACTTGGACAAAAAGTGATCGTGACAATAATTATGGACAAAAAAGTGATTATGGACAGAAATTTCTGGGCCAAAAAGGTTAGCTTCTTCAGTTACATATAAGTTTCCTGTTCTTTGTTAACCCAAAGATGTCTTTGGCTGAATAAATTTGTTGACCAGAGCAACTTGACACATATCTTCTTAAATGACTGGGTTTTTTTTTTTTTTTTGACTTAGATGTTGAATTAAATATCTAGGTTTTCAATTTTTTGTTATTATAAAAAAATTAAAAATGTCACCAACTCACCCCAAAACTCTAGTTTTCCCAAGTAAATATAAAACATGTTTTAAAACATGTTTTAATTTTTGTATAAAATAATAAATAACTTAAACAGCAATTATAATAAACTGCATACCTGTAAAATAAGTTACTAAAAATGTTTAAATAAGAAGCAATGACAGATTATTAAATATATTAAAGGTGTTATATGAGTTGATGGGTATTATTCTTAAGACTTGTCAGAGAAAACATTGGGGATTCATGCAAAGATAAATATTAAGAGAAAAGAACAGGAAAATTATTGCAAATAATGAAAGCCAGAGAGAGAAAGAGAGAGAGAATACATACCAAAAAGAAATACTTGTATTATGACTACAGACGACTCAATATTCTTTTGCCTAAACTTGAGAATGACTGAAGTATTTTCCTTCTATGAATCTATTAAAAATATTTTTTAAAAATTAATTATTTATTTATTTATTTACTTGTTTTGGGGTCATATCCAGAAGCTCTCAGGGTTTACTCCCAGCTCTGTGCTCAGAAATTGCTCCTGGTAGGCTCCATGGACCACATAGAATTGAGGTAATCAACCTTGGGTCTGTCCTGGGTAAGCCATGTGAAAGGCAAACACCCTCCCGCTGTGCTATTGCTCTGGTCTCAGAACAAATTTTAATTTCAAATAGCAAATATTCAACACAAACTTTGACAAGTCCTTATTTCAGTATTTTGAAGATGTTGAGAGACATACATGTTGAGTTAAAACTTGCCTTTTACTGATAGTGGGATTAATGTTGGAACACTGTATGCCTAAAACTCTACCATACCAGCTTTTAAATAATACTTTAAGAAAAATATAAAGTTTGCATTTACACATGCATGTCCTGACAAGAAGTTTTGGTAGGTATGAGTTTGAGACAATATCTTGTTCTCAACTTCACTTATAAGAATGCTGAGGTTATTGCCATAAGAACCCCTTTAATACAAATAAAGTGTCATAAAAACAGAATATTGGGGACTTTCTTTCCAGCTTTCCCATGGTCTCCTTCTGGGCTTCAGTGCCATCTGATCGTCTGCCCCTTGGGGCCAGCCAAGTTTGTGTCTGGGTGGGAATAGGGGGCCTCCAGTCTTAATCCCTTCCACCAAATGCAAACTAGGAAGTCTTTTGGGTTTTATTCTCAGCTTCTTTCCGTGTTCCAGAAACATTGCTGATTGTCTCCTGGAGACAGTCTGGTCTGTGTCGGGCAGGAACAGGGAATCCTATTCCTAATCCCCTCCACCAAGTGCAAACAGGGCCTTCTTTTCAGCCTTTTCCTCAGCCTCTTTCTGGGTTCCAGTGTCATTACTGAAATACCTCTCCTTCCCATCAACCCTCCTTTTCACATACCGCATGGACACTAGTGCATCCATACGAAGTCATTTCAATTTACATCATAGAATTCCTGGCAGATTAGATCTAGTCCTTTTTTCTTTTAGAAAATACACAACTCCGCTAGCCTAGGATGGACCCTGGTTCTATCCCCTGGTGTTCCATATGGTCCCCCAAGCCAGGAGCTATTTCTGAGCACATAGCCATAGCCCTGAGCGTCACTGAGTGTGGCTGAAAAAAAAAAAAAAAGAAAATATACAGTTCAAAATCCATCTGAAGAAACCAATTAACTAGAATGCAATAATTTTATCATACTTGACAATTTTGCTAGGTTAGAAAAATAAATTCTAAGATATACCTTGAACTAGCTTTCATACAAACAATTTAACAGATCACTTTCTTAAACACTCTGATACTCCAACATCCCAAACCACTAAATGCAAAGATTAATGAGGAAGCTAAAGAAGACACCCACAGTGGGAGTTATAGAGAGAAATCCCAGCAAATTTCCAAGTCCACCAAAACGCCTGAAACTTTTAGATGAGGACCTAAAAGCAACACTAAATGTTTCAGAAATGAAAATAAAGGCTTCACTAGCCTGCAAAATTAAAAAATCTATAGGCAATTCAATCAATTCAAAGAACTCCTTCAGAATATGGAGTAATACATACAAATGGGACTGACAGAAATAAAAATCATGTTAACAAGTCATTAGTAGAATTACACAGATGGAGAATTATAAAAATTAATTTGAAGACAAATTACAAGTCAGCATTGATAAAGAAGTCAAAAAAAGAAAAGAGAAAAAACTGGAAGAAAATGTAAGGTATTTAATCATAAAGACTAAAGAAATAATCTTCAAATTATAGGAATACCAGAAAAAAAAAAAAAGGGAAAGAACAAGTAGCGAGGAATATAATAGCAGAGAACTCTCCACCTTGGGAAGGTTTGCTACAAATTTAAGAGGCAAAAAGAGTGCCAAACAAAATAGACCTTAACCAAACAACACCAAGACATTTAGTAATTCAAGTTGCAAAACAAACAAACAAAAACAAAACAAAACAAAGAAAGAGATGGACTCTTCAAAACAGCAAGGGAGAAGAAAAACCTCAAGTATAATGGCAAAAACATAGGAATAAATTCAGATCTTCCATTTGAAACAATCCAGGCGAAAAGAGAGTGGGCTGATATATTTAAACTACTGAAAGAAACTTTTTACTTAGAGTCCACTACCCAGCAAAACTCTCGTTTACATGGGAAGGAGGATTAAAAACATTCTCAGACAAAAAGAACTAACAATATTTGAGATAACAACACTGACTTAAATGAACTAATCAAAGAGTAATGTCACAAAGAACAAATCCTAAATTGTAATAACAGCCCTACACAATATAAAGGCATGACAGCTCTTTCTGCCAATAGTTTCCTTAAATGTCAATGGACTACACTCTCCCATAAAAAGACACAGAGTAGTTGATTGGATCAGGAAAAAAAAAGCCCAGATATAAGCTCCCTGCAGAAAACACACTTAAAAGTTCAAGATAGAACAGAAGCACATAGTAAAAGGATGGGAAACAATTATAAAAACAAAGCAAAACAAAAGCTGGGGCAGTCATACTCATTTTAGACCAAACTGTAACCTCAAGAAATTACTTAAAGAAAAAGCTCGTCACTATCTATTTATCAGGGGAACAATAGACCAAGAAGTATTAAGTCTGATCAACATCTATGCACCAAATGTAGACCCATCAAAATGTGAAAGAAATTTTCTCCAAATTTAGAGAAACATATGGATGGAACAGTGATAGTAGTAGAAGAGTTCAACACCCCATTATTGCCACTAGACTGCTTTACTAAGTGGAACACTACCAAAGACATGAGAAGCAATAAAAATTAAGACTAATGGATGTATACAGGGCATTTCATTCTCAAAAATAGAACATATTTTTCTCAATTGCACAAGGAACTTTCTCCAGGATAGACCAAATTCCAGGACATAAGTCTAACCTACATAAAATCACAAATATAAGAATTATACCAACCACTATACTAGACCACAATGCCACAGAAATCAAGATTGACTGTAAAAAGAAGATATGGAAAAAAATCTAGTACCTGGAGATTAAACAACACGCTGCTCAACAACAGGATCAAAGAAGAAATAATATAAGAAATAAAGATACCTTGAAACCAATGATAATGAAGAAACAAATTGTCAAAATCTATGGGACACAGCAAAAACAGCAATTAAGGGGAAACTCAGAGCAATACAGCCCAACATTAGAAAAAAAAATGACAAAATCAACAATCTAAAGAAACACTTTAAACATCTGAAAAGCCAACAGAAAACAAACCCAAACATAAGCAGAAGAAAATAAATAATAAAAACCAGAGCAGAATTCAACAATATGAAAAAAAATACAAATAATTAATCAAACCAGGAGCAGGTCTTTTTAAAGATTAAACAAGATAGACAAACCACTGGCAAGACTCACAAGGAAGAAAGAGAAAATATTCAAATAAATAGTATATAAAATATATATATATAAAATAGTATATAATATATAGTATATATATAAAATATAAAATAGTATATAAAATGAAATGGAGGAGAACACCAGAAAATCCAAAACCTCATGAGAGCTTTTTATGAACAACTGTACTCAGTTAAACTAGACAACCTAGAAGAAATGGACAGATTTCTGGAAAAATATCATCTCCCAATTCTTTTTTGTTTTTGGTCACACCCGGTAGTAATCTTGTCTCTATGCTCAGAAATCGCTCCTGGCAGGCTCAGGGGACCATGTAGATGCTGAGATTTGAACCACCATTCTGCATGCAAGGCAAATGCCCTACCTCCTTGCTATCTCTCCAGCCCAATTCTTTTTTTTTTTTTTTTTTTTTTGGTTTTTGGGCCACACCCGGTGACGCTCAGAGGTTACTCCTGGCTATGTGCTCAGAAGTCGCTCCTGGCTTGGGGGACCATATGGGACGCCGGGGGATCGAACCGCGGTCCGTCCAAGGTTAGCGCAGGTAAGGCAGGCACCTTACCTCCAGCGCCACCGCCCGGCCCCCCCAATTCTTTTTTAATTAATATCTTTATTTAAACACCTTGATTACAAATATGATTGTACCCAAGTGGTGTTGGCACACCTTGGCTAGCCACTTGTAAAAAATTGAACTTAGACCCCCAGCTAACATCATGTACAAAGGTTAAATCCAAATGGATGAAAGACCTCAATATCAGACCAGAAACCATAAGATACATAGAACAACACATAGGTAAAACAATCCAGAACATTGAGACTAAAGGCATCTTCAATGAGGAAACTACACTCTCAAAGCAAGTGAAAGCACAGATTAACAGATGGGAATATATTAAACTGAGAAGCTTTTGCACCTCAAAATAAATAGTGCCCAGGATACAAAAGCCCCCACTGAGTGGGAGAAACTATTCCCCAATACCCATAAGACAAGGGGCTAATCTCCAAAATATACAAAACACTGACAGAAATTTACAAGAAAAAAAAACATCTAATCCCATCAAAAAATGGGGAGAAGAAATGGACAGACACTTTGACAAAGAAGAAATACAAATGGCCAAAAGGCACATAAAAAATGCTCCACATCACTAATCATCAGGGAGATGTAAATCAAAACAACTATGAGGTACCACCTCACACCCCAGAGATTAGCACACATCACAAAGAATGAGAACAAGCATTGTTGGCGGGGATGTGGAGAGAAAGGAACTCTTATCCCTGCTGGTGGGAATGCCGTCTAGTTCAACCTTTATGGAAAGCAATATGAAGATTCCTCCAAAAACTGGAAATCGAGCTCCCATATGACCCAGCTATACCACTTCTAGGAATATACCCTAGGAACACAAAAATACAATACAAAAATCCCTTCCTTACACCCATATTCATTGCAGCACTATTTACCATAGCAAGACTCTGGAAATAGCCAAGATACCCTTCAACAGATGAATGGCTAAAGAAACTGTGGTACATATACACAATGGAATATTATGCAGCTGTCAGGAGAGATGAAGTCATGAAATTTTCCTATACATGGATGTACACGGAATCTATTATGCTGTGTGAAGTAAGTCAGAGAGAGAGAGAGAAAGTCGCAGAATTGCCTCACTCATCTATGGGTTTTAAGAAGAATGAAAGACATTCTTGCAATAATAACTTTCAGACACGAAAGAGAAAAGAGTTGGAAGTTACAGCTCACCTCATGAAGCTCACCACAAACAGAGATGAGTTTAGTTAGAGAAATAACTACATTTTGAACTATCCTAATAAAGAGTATGTACGAGGGAAATAGAAAGCCTGTCTAGAGTACAGGCGGGGGATGGGTGGGGAGGAGGGAGATTTGGGACATTGGTGATGGGAATGTTGCACTGGTGATGGGTGGTGTTCTTTACATGACTGAAACCCAAACACAATCATGTATGTAATAAAGTTGTTTAAATAAAAATAAATAAATATGATTATAGTTGGGTTTTAGTCATGTAAAGAAACCCCCCCTTCACCAGTGCAACATTCCCATCACCAATGTCCCAAATCTCCCTCCTCCCCACCCCACCCCCTCTTGTACTCTAGACAGGTTTCTACTTCTCTCATTCATTCACATTGTTATGATAGTTCTTAATGTAGTTATTTTTCTAACTGCACTCATCACTGTTTATGGTGAGCTTCATGTCATGAACTGGTTCTTCCAGCCCTTCTCTCTTTTGTCGATGGAAATTATTGTAAAAATATCTCCCAATTCTTAATGAAAAGAAAGTAGAAAACCAGAAGTAATGAAATTGAAACTGTAATTAAAGAAAACTCCCCAAGGACAAAAGTCCAGGAGCAGGTGTTTTAAAGATGAATATTCTCAAGCATTAAGAGAAGAGTAACTACCATTGATTCTTAGATTCTTCCAAAATATTGAAAATACAGGTGCCTAACATTTTCTATGAACCCAATATTATGCTCATTCCCAAAGTTGACAAAGATAACACCAAGAAAGAAAACTACAGATTAAGAATACTAATAAACATAGATGCAAAATGCTTTAACAAAATCTTAGCAAACCAAAACCAACAACAGATCAAAAAAATTATACATTATGACCAATTGAGTTTCATCCCAGAGATGCAAGAATGGTTCAATATAGTAAAATCAATCAACATCATACATCACATCAATAAAAGGAAGTATAAAAGACACTGACCATGTCAATTATGCAGAAAAAGCATTTGACAAAATACAACACCCATTTATGATAATAAAAAAAAAAACCTTGGCAAAATAGGAGTAAATGGGACCTTTCTTGAGATAGTAACAGCTATCTCTAAAAATCCTACAGCCAACATTATTTTTAATAGTGAAAAATTGAAAGCATTTTCACAAAAGTCTAGCACAAGGCAAGTATGTCCATTTATTTGCACTTTTATTCAACATAGTAGTAAAAGTCCTTGCAATAGCAATCAGACAAAAGAAGAAAATCAAAGAAATACAAATTGTAAAAGAGAAAGTCAAACTATATTGTCAGGCAACATGATGATAAGCATCAAAGACCCTAAAGTCCACAGAAAAGCTCTTAGAAACAATAAACCAAAACAGTAAAGTGGCTGGCTACAAAGTCAATACACAAAAGACAGTTGCATTCCTTTATACAAATAATGACTCAGAAGAGAAAAAGATCAAAGAGTCTATCCCATGTAAAATAGGGTCCAAAACTAGCAAGTACCTAGGAATAAACCTAACAAGAGAGGTGAGAAAACTGTATCAAAAAAATTTCAAAATACTTTAGAAATAAATTGAAGAAGACCTAAGGAAATGGAAGAACATTCCATGCTCATGGATTGGAAGAACAATATTATCAAAATGACCATTTTACCTAAACTACTACATAGATTCAATGTAATCTCTCTTCAAATTCAGACTAACTGAAAAACTGAAAAACTAACTGAAATACTGAAAAACAAAAAACTGGGAGGCATTTCTTTACCTAATTTGAAGCTCTATTATAAAGCTGTAGTGATCAAAACAGCATGGCATTGGAAATATAATGTACTTTTATATGAATGGGTCAGAATAGAATATCCAGTGACAAAATATATGGTGTACTAATCTTTGACAAAGGAGCCAAGAATATGAAATATAACAGACAGTCTCTTCAAAAATGGTATTAGAACAATTGGTTTACTATGTTTAAGAAAGTAAAGATTGATTCATATCTTCCAGTGGTCCTCAAACTATGGCCCACATATTGTACTTGGTCCTATTTTTTGGTTCACTTCAAAATAAGATATATGCTGTGTGCATATGCATTTATTTATAGGTTTTTTTTTTTTGGTTTTTGGGCCACACCCGGTGGCGCTCAGGGGTTACTCCTGGCTATGCGCTCGCTCAGAAGTCGCTCCTGGCTTGGGGGACCATATGGGACGCCGGGGGATCGAACCGCGGTCCGTCCTAGGTTAGCGCAGGCAAGGCAGGCACCTTACCTCCAGCGCCACCGCCCGGCCCCTATAGTTTTTGTTTTTACGGTAATGTGTCCCTCCAACATTCTGAAAGACAGTGAACTGGTAGCCTGCTTAAAAAGTTTGAGGACCACTGATAAAACATCAATTCAAATTGAACTAGAGATCTTGAGATAAGACCTGAATTCATAAATTTCAATAAGGTAAGGAAAACACTTAGGTAGAACACTACAAGACTTCAACCTCAAAGAAGTCTTTGATGATAGGATGCTAATGGCAAGAGTTATAGCATCAAACTGAAAAATGAGACGACAACAAACTTAAATGTTTCTGGATGGCAAAAGAAACACAAACTAAAATTAGAAAACAATTAACTGATTGGGAGAAAATTTTTGCTTTCAACATATAGATAAATGGTTGATTTCTAGGATATAAAAAGTACTCACAAGGTTAAATCCACAAAATTCGATAAAATTATCAAAATCTGGGGAGAGGAGATGAACAGGCACTTCTCTGAGAAGAACCAACAGATGGTCAACAGAAACACGAAAAAAATATTCATAATCACTTAACCACTTATCATTAGGGAAATCCAAATCAAGACTACAATAAGATAGCATTTTACACCAGTGAGAATGGCGCATATCAAAAATACTGGGAACAATCTCTGTTGGTGAGAATGTGATGAGAAAGGAACTCTCTTTCATTGCTGGTGGGAATGTCCCCTGATCTAACCCCTATGGAAAACAGTATGGAGGGTTCTCACTAAATTCAGAATTGAGCTGCCATATGACCAAGCAATCCCCCCTTTTGGGTACCTATCCCCAGGACAGGAAAACATTCATCCCAAAGAATGTATGTACACCACTATTCATTGCCGTACTCAATACAATAGCTAAGATTTTAAATCACCCTAGATGCACAATAACAGATGAGTGGATCATGAAGATGTGATACATATATACAATGGAATACTATATAGCTGTAAGGAATGATGCCAACATGCAATTTGTAGCAACATGGATGGAACTTGAAGATATTATGCTAAATAAAGTAAGCCAAAAAAAAAAGGATAAATACAGAATGATAAATACCACTTATATGTGGTATTTAGAATAAATCCATGAAGCAAGAGATTGGTCTAATTGGTCATTGTCCTAAATACCATTAGCCCCAGAGTATAGCAAGGAGAAGAGAAGCAACTGAGTGGAAGAGGAGAAACACAAAAAAATTGCATTCTTTTCTGTACTTTAAAGAGACCTTCAGCAATGGATATAGCTGTTTAGATTGAGCAGATTTCCAATAATCTTTTCTTCATAGATGTTTATAATAATGTTCTAATGCTGTTATCCACAGAAACTGGTGCAGAATGCATTTGAAAGGCCTCATGTCATTGCTTGCTATAAGAAGTTTTAATGTCAATTTGACTATGTCTATAATAACTCCTTGATCTTTTTGTCCATCATGGTTCTTGTGATAAGGTTTGGTGCCCTAGTTCCACATTACAATGTTATACTAGACAGTTCTCATAAGATAATATCTTGAAAAAGTTCTAATCTATTCATTTTCTACTTGATTATATATGCTAAAATAACCTGATGTTTATGTCCACTGATAACAATGGAATATGCAATTGCATGACATAAACTCTCATGACAGAGCTCATTCATTGAGTATATTATTTTAACTTGTTTGCAATTTTAGGTAGTTTACAATTATACATAATGCTCATGATTTTATTTTGCTTTTAAGAAAGGAACCTGGATTCTCAAGACCTTATAGATGATTATTCATGATATATGCCTCTTACAGTGCTCATTAGCATATAACTTAGTTTTCTAGACTTGAAAATTATGATTGTTATAAAGAATCCTCTATTCTCAATCTAACACAAGAAGCCTTTCTTTGGTAAAGTTTACCCTCACCAATGAAGATTGGCCTAGAAAATGTAAAACCTTTACACCTGACTAGCTGGCTTTATATTTTTTAAGCGTTCTGACACATTCCACCTGGGTCAGCTTTTCAAATGTAACCCATGGATAGATCCTCGGTGTCTGTCTAGGTATATACATGAGTGTATGTGTTGGCCACTTCAATGTCTTTCTAATGTCCATCTGTAATATAGAAAATGTCTGTCTTGGGGTCGGAGCGGTGGCGCAAGCGTTAAGGAGTCTGTCTTGTGCACACTAGCCTAGGAAGGACCACGATTGGATCCTCTGGCATCCCATATGGTCCCCCAAGCAAGGAGCGATTTCTGAGCGCAAAGCCAGGAGTAACCCTTGAGCGTCACCAAAAGAAAAAAGAGTCTGTCTATGTTGCATATTGTCCTTCCTTCTAGTATATATAACCTCTCCTCCCCCACCTGCTTACCACTTTACAAATCCTTTTACTAACCCTCACTCTCACCCCATTTCTATTATTTCCTTCCATTTAGCCCTTTACTCTTATTTCTTAACAACTCAGGAACTAGAACGTCACCCCACTCAGCCAACTTCCAACAAGCTCCCAACGTGAAAAGACAGATTCCCAGCCCACCTTGCCTCAGCCTGAGAAGAAGCTGCCACCACTGCTGCTTCTGATTGGCTTTCAGTGGCCCCTTTTCTCCTCCTCCCTTTGCTGTAGATTGTTGCTCACTACCAGATTCAGTCTTTGTGTAACCCCAGCTTGAGGACATTTCTTGATATGTGACTGCATGGAGTCATTTTTCAGACTCCACAAGACCAAGCAAGCTGAAGCTGTGCTCAGGCTTTTATCTCACCTCCAAACCGTTTCAAAAGACTTAAATGGGATATGTATATTTCCTTAGAATATTTCTTTAGATGTATTTAAAAAAACAGAATATTTTATCAAATATTGGTCATCTATAAAATTATTTCTTATCCACTCCCCAAAAATGAGTTTATTGGAGTGAACTTTAGTTTATCACTGAGAAGAAGAAATTTGAACCCTAGTTTTATAAGTTCAGGTGAAGAAATAGACAGGTATATCTTGAGTAGAACAAAAAAGATGCTTAATTGGATAAATTTGGTCAGGGACACATTTTTAACAATTGCCACAAAAGGTGGTTGGTATTTTTGACATCTAGTGTGTAAAGGAATAGAATTCTGATATATGGCCTAAATAGCAATTCAGTTCCCACAACAGTTATCCAGCCCCAAATGAAAGTAGTATTGTAATTGAGAAACATACCTTAGAAGGAAGACTTTATAGAAAAGAAAAACCATGTCTAAAGCAAAGTTAATTTAAAAGAAAACTGTGATTCAGTCCTACTGGCATAGTTTCCAAATCCATAAATATGAATAAATCTTGATAGTTATCCCATTACAATATTTAGGTTTTCTTGACAAAAGCTTCTCTTTCTGCTACCAATGAGGGTCCTTGGTGTGAATGAATGGTATTAGATAAATTCTCCTTATGTTCTTATTAATTGCTTAATCAGGAATATGAAAACCAACAAGGCAGAAAATGATTATAAATGTAAATGCCAATGTGTTTAATGATGCAATGAAACAAGTTCAATTGGAGCTTGTTAGTGGCAAATTACTCTCTTGGTCGACCTGTCCATAAATTCAGAGACTGAGAAATGCTGGAAGATTGCCATTCCATATTAATACTAGTTGAGAACAACAAATTAAATGAATATTGGGAAAGCCTGAGTAATGGACAGATGAAAATTTAAACAGATGAAAAATCAGATGAAAATTATCAGCTCATTTGCTAGTCTAAGTAATAATCATGGAATTACTCTTAGTAAAATTTAATTGGAATAACTCCTTGTTCTGTATATTACTCTAGAACAATGTGAGAGAAAACAATTTTGAGGAAAAAATAAAGGATGTGTAAAAGAATTCCAGCTAATCCACTGAGCAGTTTTACTTTCCTCACTGTAGTGAGAGGTATTGCACTGAACAAAGTCATGGCAAATATGTCTTTACAATGAAAAAATTAAACATGTCATTGGTATAAAATACTTAGCACTTCTGTTATAGATACATTAAAAGAGGTAAATAAAAGATATCTCAGACTGAATTAGATGCTTGATAACCATTAGATTAATCCCCAGAAACTTTGTTTACTTGACAATATAATTTTTTTATCATTTTTATTTCTTTGTTTTGGGGTCACACCTAGATAGATGTTCAGGTGTTACTCCTGGGATTACACTCAGGAATTACTGCTCATGGCCTCAGAGAACCATGTGGAATGCCATGGATCAAAACCTGGTTAGCCATATGCAAAGGAAACACTCTACATACGGTACTTTCACTACAGCACAAAGCACCAATTGTTCTTTGCTTTTGGTTCAGAAGCCACACTCCTGGCTCTCAGGTACTGATACTGTGAATTTCAGAAAACCAAATATAATCCCAATAAGACAAATGTCCTACCTGCTATAATATTGCTCTGGCCTCCTCTAAAAATTTTAATTTTCCCTATTAGGCAGTGTTATTTAGATGAAACTGCAATAGTGGTATAATGAAATAATATCATTCAAGTGACTCTGATATAGATTATAGAAGAGTATATGCACTTTGCTAAATTTCTGTGCATTAAAATTGTCCTTTTTAAATAACTTAAAAATGGTCTGAGAAACATAATGTTGCAGTATTTTATTGACATAAGTTTTGAAGTGTATGTTTCCAGAGTTAAAATTGAAAATAAAACTTTATATTTATTAGCTTTAACTATCATATTTTTATTTACTCTGAATTACTCATTTATAGTGGGTATCATGGGTTTCATACTGTAGCTTAAAATATTAAACTAACAAAATATGTAAAATAATAAATAAATAAAAATAAAATAATATATACAAATGATAATTTATAAATAATACAATAAAATAAATATAATAATAAATAAAATAAATGTTAAATTTACTTAAGTATGAACTTAAATAAAGTATTTAAGTGTTGGGTTCGAAGTGGTAGCACTAGCAGTAAGGCCTTGCGTGCCTTGCGTGCACTAGCCTAGGATGGACTGCGGTTCTATTTTCCAGCACCCCATATGGTCTCCCAAGCCAGGGCGATTTCTGAGCGCATAGTCAGGAGTGACCTCTGCGCATCACCAGGGATGCCCCTCAAAATATGTAAGTGTTTTGTATATAAGTAAGCACAAAGGAGATGATAGAATAGCTTTCTCTCATTGAGTCTTTTGGAAATCATAGATGTAACTTAACTTAAAACTTCCCCCAAAAATAGATTTAATAAAATGAAGGTTCATGGGCTGGAAAAATTGTACAGAAGGCATGGTGCTTTCCTTTCATGGAAACAACTTGGGTTCAATGTCCAGAACTGCAAATGGTCTCCTAAGGAGACGTATAAGGAGCTATTCATAAATAGTCACCAGTAAGACCTAAACCTCATTACTGTTACTTCAATGGCAGAAAAAAAAATCCTCACAAATGCTAGATCCTTTCCTGCTCCCCATAGTTTTTATTATATAAAGCATTTCTTAACACATTCCATATCTTTAAATATTTAAGCTTGTTGTGTGGTAATCTTTAGATATGACAAAGCACCTATAGTAATTATCCTTCGCTTTTTATGCACCTTATGGCATCAAATTTAGGATGTTTTTTTTTTTCTTCCTGAAACTTAAAAACAAAAATACAGGAATCAATAAAGCCATGGAGAAATAAGTACATCACTAAGTCAAGTAGTTAAGTAAAGCCAATAGAAATCAACAGCTCTCTCAAGAATTCAAGAGAATGTAATAGAAGAATTCAAAATGCTTCACGAAGAGGAAGTGCAAATGTAAGGAAAACTTGTAAATATTTATACTATATTTCGTGAGCATCTTATGAAGCCCAACACAGAGATGGAAAAGATACAGAGTTTAGTTTTAGACAACAGCCACCAAACACTGAAATATTGAACCATTAGAAACTTGAGAAATTCTGCAAGGAGCCAGTTGGCTTATTGCACTCCATGAGAGAGGTGTAAAACAGACGACAGAACATTTTTCAATACATTTTGAGGGGAGATAAGCATCAACTCTGCCTGGGACGACCTAAATGCACCATGTGTAAAGGATCAGATTGTGGTGTTTCTTTTTCTTTTGTTCCCTTCCCCCTTTTCCTTTTCTAGACAGAGGCTGTGGAGAAGGTACACAATCTGTCCTAGCAGCTGTCACTCCGCCTCCCCTTTGTTCATTGTTTTTCTGTTTTCCTTTAACCTTGTGAAATTTAAAACAGTTTTTACATCCTTTCCCAATCCTGGAAACAATTCATTTTATTAACCATTTCCTCCACTTTTGCTAAGTACGTAGTAAAGCCTCTTTATTTCCCATCTTAATCAATGCAGCTTAATCAATGGTCAACCTTTGCAAATAGATCAAAGATGTACTCAATTTCTCCAAATTAGAATAACTGATGTCAAGAACTGGCTTGATTTCCCACCTCATCTCACGGAGACACTTTGGAAGTGAAATGAAGCAAAGATGGCTTTGCTTGGAATCGCCGAATGGAATTGGAAACGCTTGCGTTATCACTTCAAAGTTGTACAATTTAAACACATTCTTTTTGTTCTCTTGTGGTAGGAATTTGTATCACACCCAATATATAGCAACTTATAGCAACTTCTGGGTGTCAGTAGTTTGTTTTTTTTTTTAGCTGCAAGATAATTTAGTTTTTGATCATTATTCAAAAGTTCTATGTCCTACCTTCATCATGAAGAAACAGACTACACTAGTAGTAGCTTTTATGTTGATATTTCATTTAGGTCAAAAAAGTTTCATGATCAATGCAATGTAATGATAGAGTTTTGCTTGTCAGAATGATTGCTCTTAGTGCCATTTATTCCAACTTGAAAAGATGAGATTGAAATATCTCTCTTCATACAATTGACAAAGAAAACATTTGCTTTGTCAAAGTTGAAGGTCAAAAGCAAGGGAAATATAGGTAACAATCAGAAAATTGCAAGTTTGCTTACAGTGAACAACTGGAAGATTTTATTTCAAGGTCTTTTAGAGAAAGAAAATAACAAAGCAAGTACATTAAAAAATGCAACTTGGCAATAGCATTGCCTGGTTACTCACATTAATAAGACCAAATCAGCAACATAGGAAACACCCCTGCAGCTTAATCAATGGTCAACCTTTGCAAATAGATTAAAGATGTACTCAATTTCTCTAAATTAAGAATAACTGACGTCAAGAACTAGCTTGATTTCCTACTACTTTCCCACACTTGCTTACAGTGTTGAATAACAAATTTCTGTTTCTAGCAAGACACAAACTTTTTTCTCTCTTATTATTTTTGTGTTGCCCTAATTTATGCCAAAAGCAAACAAATATATACAGAGAGGATTTAACAGTGGAGTAATATCCTTGTTGTTATTAACTAAAGGTGACAAATGTATAGTCATTAATCTTGCATCATTCCTTTATTTTCATGTGACTTGAAGTGCATGATATACTGCCACAAAGAAAAAATAGTTTTATTTATATAAATATCTATTTATATATTGTTCTAAAATATACAATAGTGCTAAAAATTTATAATTTTAAGTTATTTTCTGGAACTGTAATTTCATTGTAACAGTACTGTTTATATCTTTAAATATTTAAAACAATAAAATAAAAATGTATTTCTAAAACTTAAGCTTGTGTAAAGGTCTTTCTGTGAGACTGAATGATTAGAATTGGGAGAAGTTGAAAGGTTCACCATTTTTTATTTAAAAATCATTTAAAAATTTATATAGCTTTTTATCCTAAATAGGCATATATCTTGCATATATGCAAGTAAAATATATGCTTTTCTTACCAAGGAAGATAATATTTTAAATATGTTAATATTAACCAAACCCAAATTGGATAAATAGCCAGAGAAATCATATGTGTGAAAAGAATGGTGCTTAAATTTATAGTTATCTCTTTAATAAATCCTCAAGTTCTTGACAATATTGACCAGACAGAGGAGCATTACTTGCATCCTGTTCTTCAGGGTAGCATAAAATAGTTACTTAAAGGGAATAAGTGATGCAAATAAAATGCTCATAAGGCATCCAATCATTCTTTTTCCTTCTTCCTATCTCCTACCGATAACTTACTTCACAAGCCATAAAAATGTCTTTATAGTTTTAAAACCTTTGAAATACAAATTTTGTTCAATTATTTCTAAAAATAAAGTCTTAAAGTAAGTTGTGCAAAGAGAGACTCTAGTACAAAATCTATCATGAATCTGATATGTGTTTTGAAGAAATTAATTATTGATAGTATTTTAATGTACTTTTGAGCTGAAGAAAATGACTGCCTTACATTTTCCATGTATTTTATGTTAAGTTTATATTATAGAATTATTATTACATAATAATTATTATGTAATTATTCTGAATTGTTGAATTAAGTTCAGTTTTTTATTCACAGGCTAATAAAATTACTCAATTTGGGGGAACAGACCTATTTTATTTTTGTACTTCCTATTAACTACCTACTAAAAATAATATATGAAAACCTATATATAGCTATCTATTGTGCAGAGGTATAAAATGTCTTTGAGTGAATATAGTACCAATTTTTGAGTAAAAAGTTGTTACAATAAATATAGCTTTCACGTTGTTTTATCTAACATTGGGTGCCTTATATAACATATGTAGCAACTCACTCAAAATGTTGACTAATCAGAGTGCAAGATAACAGAATTAAGCAAATTTCACAAACTGGTGACCCACATGCTACATTTGGCCTACAAACATATTTTGTTTGGCCTACAGAGGGTTTTTAAAAGAACTTAAAGCAGTTGCCAACCTGTAATAATTGCTACTTTTCACATTTTAAAGATCAGATTTCCTGTTTCTCTTAGAAAAATCATAATAGAAGCATTTTTTTTTACAATTCTGCATAGAAATAATTGCTTAGATCTCCATGACTACCACACATTTTAGAAAGGTCACAAAATTTGAGGTTCTGAAGCTTAGTGTTGGAAAGTAATCTTTTATTTTTTCCTAGATCACTTACCTGTTTCACACAATCATTGTATTTCTAACTCAATTCTTACCTCAGGTAGAGGTTGTATATAAAGGTAAATTTTACCATTCTCTTACAAATGTAGGCAGTAAAAGAGATAGGAAGAAAAAACAGAATGATATTTTTTAATTTTAGTGCTCATTAAAATATAATTCAATGCATAATTAAATATTTATTGCTGAGATTCATTTTAACATATGTTCTTTTCACATCCATTGTGTCTAGGGATGTTAATTTTGTTCATTTACCTTGATTTATGCAGTGATGTTCTAGTTGGTGTTTATCCGGCCTTCCCACCTAGAATCCCCATTAATGATGTAATGCCTTTCAGTCTATGGTTTGTTATTCAACTCTTTTCATTTTATTATAAGAATATGTATTCTCTGTATCTTTCCATATATAAGTAGTACAACTACCTGTAGTATATGTATAGTTTTACTAAAATGCTTTTATCTACTCACTACTCATATATTCATCTATTCTTTTGTTTTATGTTTTGAGCCACACCCAGTAATACTCAGGGCTAACTACTGACTCTGTGCTCAGTGATCATTCCTGGTGGCACTCAGGTGGTGTTTGAGTTCCTGAGAATACAGCAAGGCAAATGCTGGCAGTGTCCAATTACTTTGTTCTTTCTATCTATTAATCTCCTCATTCTCTGTCTTTCACTCACTCCAATTTTACCTACGGTATCTCTCAATTTGCCAGGACCTATTTTTCTACAGTCCTATGTTTATCTGACATTGCTTTTCTGAAACTTCTTAACATCTCTTAACCTACAATGGGGCCAGAGCTATAGCACAGCGGTAGGCTGTTTGCCTTGCACGAGGCCATTCCAGGACCAAGCTTGGTTCCATCTTCGGTGTCCCATATGGTCCCAGAGCCAGAACCAATTTCTGTGCACAGAGCCAGGATTAACCCCTGAGTTTCACAGGGTGTGGCCCAAAAAGAAAAAAATAATCTCTTACCCTACAAAATTACATTATACTTTGTCAATATATAATAAAGTTAAATATTCCTCATGGATCTTAGGGGAACATATGTGTTATTGATAATTGAACTAGGGTCAACAGCATGCAGAACAAATTCTTTAACCACTAGAAACCTAGAAACCACTAGAAACCTAGAGCTCACCATTTTTTTAATTTATCTCAAAATCTCACTAAAATAGAATTTTTTTCACTTGTAAAAGTTACAGAAACATGCAGGTAACATTGATTAGAAGAGTTTATCATTTTAAGCTATTTGTATGTATGCACTAATTTGATACTCATATATTCTTGTGAAATAGTATTTCTATTCTTATTTACACAGGAGGAAAGTGACATTTGGGACAATAAATGTAAATTTCCCAAAATTTATTGAAATAGGTTTAATTATTTGGGGGTTTGTTTCTTTGTTTTTAATCATTGAATTATTTATCATATATTTATCCATTATATATTATATAAACATATATTTTTCATTTCATTAGTTAACTATTTAGTGTGTTGATGGTTATTTTAATGTAGATCTGTGTGTGTGTTTGTGTGTGTGTGTGTGTGTGTGTGTGTTAGGGAGATTTTTTTGCTTCTTTTTATATATATAGGCAGAGCTATAGCACAATGAGGACATTTGCCTAGCATGTGGCCAATCCAGATTCCATCATCAGCGTTCCGAATGGTACCTGGAGCCTCCAAGGAACAATTTCTGAACTCAGAACAAGGAGTAACCCCTGAGTGCTATCAGATGTGGCCCAAAGACCAAAAATAAACAAACAAATAATTTTTATCACTTATGATTTTGGTATCAATATCCAAAAATCTAACATGTCTTAAGGAGCTCTTCCTGTTTTCTTTGCTAAAATTGTTATGGTTTTCAGGTCTTAAGATTAAGTATTTAACCAATTTAATTTTTGTTAGAAAATAATCTTATCCAAGTTTAATAGCAGTGTTTCCCAATATAGGTGATGTTGCCTCCCAGGAGTACTGGAAAGATTTTGTGGAGTAAAAATGTCATCTTGAATTTTATTCCTAAGTAATTTTCTTTTGTTTGATTATAGAAGTTAAATTTCATAGAGGTACTGGGTGATTCTTTTTTTTTTTTTTTTCAAATTTGGAAATACAAGGAAGAAGCTGTGTTCTGACCTAAATAATAGACTCTACCCTTCATATACTCTCCTCTTCATATAGATTTCATAAACAATTAAATTAGACCATTATTCTTATTATAAATTCCAATATATGACAGAAAGAACTGTTTTAAGTTTAGTGTAATTCTTCATATGGACGTTTATCTTCAACGCAATATTTTGTTTTAATTGTCATAACATTAAGAGACAGAATTTGAAGCTTACATCTTGAATCATTAATAATATGAACTTCATCTCTGTTTATTCAAATACATAGCACCTATATTTTTCTTAGATTATTCCTGACTGACATAGTCTGTCAGACAAATAAATTTAAGTTATTTTTCCCTTAAAAACGTTTCCCCTCTCATTTTACTATTGATTTCCTAAACTTGTGAAGTTTATGATAGACAAGCTTCATTCATCTGCATTGGCTAATCCATCTAGA